>NW_028246292.1:0-141735 GCF_964263255.1 Lissotriton vulgaris
ATATATATATATATATATATATATATATATATATATATATATATAAATATTCACTGAAAAAAACATAGGTTTTAGGCCTTATATAGTTAGGAATTAACATATAAAAAACCATTGAAATTCCTCCTATATAGTTAGCTGGACATTTTATTGATATAAAACCAATGAAATTCCACATATAGTTAGTTGCACTAACTATATATTTCGCGCATCCGCAATCCAATGCTGATGATGTCACATATTACATCATTCATGACATGGTCAGTGACATCACTGATGACATCACTGCTTGAAGAAGGGTGGGGAGTTATTTGTCGAAAATCCATGTTTTGAGTTGCTTTCTGAATGCTAGGTGGTTCTGAGTGAGACGAAGGTGAGGGGGAAGTGGGTTCCAAGTTTTAGCTGCTAGGTAGGAGAAGGATCTACCTCCCATGGTGGTTTTGTTGATGCGAGGTACAGTGGCAAGGGCTTGGTTGGAGGATCGTAGTTGGCGTGAAGGGGTGTAGAAGGATAGTCGTGAGTTGAGGCATTCGGGTCCGATTTCGTAGAGTGCTTTGTGTGCGTGGGTTAGGAGTCGGAAAGTGATCCTCTTATTGACGGGGAGCCAGTGGAGGTTTTTCAGGTGATCAGAGATGTGCTCTTGACGCGGGATGTCTAATATGAGCCTGGCTGAGGCGTTCTGAATACGTTGTAGTTTCTTCTGGAGTTTTGCGGTGGTGTCGGCATATAAGGTGTTTCCGTAGTCCAGTCGGCTCGTGACCAGAGCGTGGGTGACTGTTTTTCTGGTTTTGGTGGGGATCCAGCGGAAAGTTTTTTTGAGCATGCGAAGAATGTTGAAGCAAGATGAAGAAACGGCGTTGACTTGTCTGTTCATCGAGAGTGAGGAATCCAGGATGACGCCCTGGTTCCGTGCGTGGTCCGTCGGGATGGGTGCTTTTCCAAGGGCCTCTGGCCACCAAGAGTCGTCCCAGGCGGAGGGGGAGGGTACCTAGGATGAGGACTTCTGTTTTGTCTGAGTTCAGTTTCAGTCGGCTGTGCTTCATCCATTCGGCTACTTCTTTCATCCCTTCGTGAAGGTTGGTTTTGGCCGTGTTAGGGTCTCTGGTGAGTGATAGGATCAGTTGAGTGTCGTCGGCGTAGGAGATGATGTTGAGGTTATGTTGGCGTGCGATGGCCGCAAGGGGGCTCATGTAAACGTTGAAGAGGGTGGGAATGAGTGAGGATCCTTGAGGTACTCCGTAGATGACTTCAGTAGCCTCTGACTTAAATGGTGGAAGGCGGACTCTCTGGGTTCTTCCGGAGAGGAACGAGGTGATCCATTCCAGAGCTTTTCCTTGGATTCCGATGTCTTTGAGGCGCTGTAGAAGGGTGCTATGGCAGACTGTGTCGAATGCTGCGGAGAGGTCGAGGAGGATGAGGGCGACTGTGTCTCCATTGTCCAGTAGAGTTCGAATGTCGTCTGTTGCTGCGATGAGGGCGGTTTCGGTGCTGTGCTTAGCTCGGAAGCCGGACTGTGAAGAGTCGAGGGATTTGTTGGTTTCGAGGAATGCGGCGAGCTGGTTGTTGACAGCTTTCTCAATGACTTTGGCCGGAAATGGAAGGAGCGAGATGGGGCAATAGTTTTTGAGTTCGGTGGGGTCAGCTGTGGGTTTCTTCAGGAGGGCGCTGAGTTCGGCATGTTTCCAGCTTTCCGGGAAGGATGCGGAGTTGAAGGAGCAGTTGATGACGTCTCGGAGGTGCGGTGCAATAATGGAGTCTGCTTTGTTGAAGATGTGGTGAGGGCAGGGGTCTGTGGGGGATCCTGAATGGATAGAATTCATCAGACGGATGGTGTCCTCAGTTGAGATTGGCTTCCAGTCCTTGAGGGTGTTCAGGGGGGGTGGGTGTCCTGCAGGGGATTGGGTGGGTTGGTCTCCGGGTTGGTTGTCGAAGCTGTTGTGGATGTCTGCAATTTTATCGTGGAAGAATGAGGCTAGGGAGTCGCAGAGGGCTTGAGAGGGGGTGATGTCGTTGGAGTTGGCTGAGGGGTTGGTGAATTCCTTGACGATGTTGAATAATTCCTTGCTGTTATGGGCATTGTTATCTAGAAGGTCCTTGAAGGCTGCTTTCTTGGCATTTCGGATTAGTTGGTGGTGTATGCGGGTGGCGTTTTTGAAGGCGTCCTTGGTGCTGGTGGTTGGGTCTTTTTTCCAGGCCTTCTCGAGGGAGCGACAGAGTTTCTTGGATTTCTTAAGGTCGTCGTTGAACCAGGAGGCCTTCTTGCTGCCTGGTTTGATTTGTCGTTGTTTCAGCGGTGCTAGGATGTCGGCGCTGTTCGATAACCATTGGGTGAGGTTGGTGGCTGCTTGGTCAGGGTTTGAGGAGTGGGCGGGGGGCTTTTGAAGATGCGATGAGGAGATCTGGTCGATGGTGATTTTGTTCCAATTTCTTTGCAAAGTGGGTTGGGGGTGGTTGTTGGTTGTGGGCTTGTTGTAGGTGAAGTGAACGCAGCTGTGGTCAGTCCAAAGGAGAGCTGTGGTGTGGCTGAAGGAAACATGCTTGCTGGAGGTGAAGATAGGGTCGAGTGTGTGACCTGCGATGTGGGTGGGGGTAGTGACAAGTTGTTTAAGTCCGAGGTTTGCGAGGTTGTCCAAAAGGGTTGTGGTGTTGCGGTCGTTGTTCTTTTCAAGGTGAAAGTTGAGGTCTACCAAAAGGATGTATTCCTCGGATGGGAGCGCGTGTGGAGTGATGAAGTCCGTGATGTCTTCACTAAATTGTGTGCGGGTCCTGGTGGTCTGTAAAGGAGGGTGCCTCTGAGTGTCGTCTTGGGGTCGGTGTGGATCTGGAAGTGGAGGTGTTCAGATTTGGCGAGATTGACGTCTGAGCTGGTTGAGATGCGGATGGATTTCTTATGGACGATAGCGATTCCTCCTCCTGTTTGGCCGGTACGGTCCTTGCGAATGATCTTATAGCCTTCCGGGATGGCAATGGTGATGTCCGGGGCAGAAGAGGCATTCATCCATGTTTCTTTTAGGAAAGCGACGTCTGGAGAGATGGTGTCTAGTAGATTCCATAGGTCAATGGCGTGCCTGTGGACCGAGCGGGTGTTGAGCAAGATGCATTGTAGGTGGTTTGATTGTAGATGAGGAGTTGGTCTTGTTACCGTCGAACTTGCAGGAGTAACAAGAAAAGGGTCCATGGGTGTATCCAGGAGCAGCTTGGGCACAGTTGAGGGAGCGGCCGGGGTTGAGGGCTAGGAGGGTGGTGGCATCGTAAGTAATGCGGGCGGGGTGGACAGAACGAGGACCAGGGGGTATGGCACTGGGCGCGGTCCAGGCGCAGACGGGCGTAGACGGGCTTACCTTTGGCGCACCTTCGGCGCGAATTGGGCGCGGTCGCTGCGCGTGGACGCTGCGCGCATAGGCTACTGTCATATATGGATGGTGGGGAGGGGGAGGGGTGAGGGCAGCTCAGCTGGGAGGCGGGGCGGGCTCACGAGGACGCTGACCCAACGCAAACAACAACACCCAAAATGGCAGCGGAGGGGAGGGCAGCGAGCAAGGCAGCACAGTGCAAATAAGCTGAATACAAATAATGATAGCGGAGCAGCGAGCAAGGCAGCACAAGGCTAGTAAGCTGTGGTAGGCAGTACAACAATACCAGTTCTCGCCAGGGGGACTGGGGAGCGACCACTCAGCACGGCAGTACTAAACCAGAGACTAAAGTGGATTAGACTTAAGTGGATATAACAGGGATACTAATGAGACCTATAGGTCGTAGGTCACAATAATATTTACCTGATAAAAAATATTTCTAACTTGCTGTAGTTGTTCTGCGCTGGCAATGGTGACGTGCACTCAAAAGATGTGTAATGGGGAGATATTAGAGGTCGAGTCGTCAACATAAGTGAGAATGGATATGGATATTACTGTAAAGAAGAGAGGTAACGTATCAACAAGGAGAAAATGAATTACATGGGCAAAACTCATAACCAAAGACCCCTCATGGAAAGATTCCTAACTGGCAATTACCTTTAGTCAAGCAGTATGTTGTGCCCCAAGAGCATGATGAATGGCGCACATCAGCCAACGTGAATACAAAACGATGCAACGAAGATGTAAAAAGTAAAGGGTAGATAATATAGACGTCTACGTTAAATAATATAAATTTGACAACATATTATCAAGCCAATTATTCTTCTGGACATAATTATCGTTGCATGCAAAGTTTGCTTGCAACTGTCAATGGGTGTCTCTTACCTATGAGGAATCTTATGCAGCAAGAATATGCTGTTCCGTATTTCATGGATAGATATTCCTCGATTAAAGGGTTTCCAGGACCCGTAAAACGTGATGTACAGGTAACATCAACGAACGTAGAAGCCTGGTTCCAATTATGGAAATCAAGACTGCAAAGGGTAAATAATGTACAACCCTCGTTTAATGGGTACCCGTGACGTGAAAGCAAACAATCAATCTGGCTGGTAACACATAAAAGCGAGTACGGCTCCGTGGTTGTTAGTTCAATGCATATTATATACATTAATTAGCTCGTACAAAGAATCACGCATGCAGCAAGGAAAACAAGCAAACTGGCTATACAGAGATAGCAGCGCTAACAGTTCAGGGGGTATTGGCTCGATGCCTCTTACTTACACGAGATAGATTGTTGGAAGCAGGATAGTGCTATTCCGACGTCCACGGCGTGGCGATACGTCCTCCGCCAAAAAATAATGGGATATACGCCGTGGTTGTAGCACTCTATTTAAATCCCAAAAAACGGCACGAAACGAGCAGTACCTGAGGGTGTTGAATAATGGGCAGAGGCAAGGGACTACTAGATCGTCCTCTAAAGCACAGTAACTGTACCAAGATGGCTCTTAAATAATGTAACAATGTAGTAAGCAGAGGCAAAGGACTACTAGATCGTCCTCTAAAACATGATTACTGTTCCAAGATGGCTTTCAAATAGCACAACGGAGTACGCTTCATAGTACCTAGGATGAAAGACAGAATCTAAGACTATGGATCACAAATTGTAAGGATTGAAAACACTATGGGATAAAAACAGTTCACAGATTTTAAGCTATCAGGCAAAAAAAATAATATATCATATTATTTTTACCCGGAGTTGTGTTTTCTGTTATCGTACGAATATCAGATAAAACATTTAACTGCTTAAACAATCCTTCTCTGGGGACTGTAAGAGATCTTTAGGGTGTGGGCTTGGGTCCTCCATCAATCATAAGCATTGTGCTGCTCTGATGTCAGCTCGTGCTGCGCACTCATTTGTCAACGGACCTTCTGGCCACAGTGATAGGCGCACGCCTCGGTCTCATCGTGGTCGGCCCCGCCCACAACCAGGCGGCGGCCATCTTGAGGCGGCTCGGGCCACGGCAGTGATCTCGGGAATAAAACGAGGGGTGCGCACCCTCGAAATTAAAATAAAAAGCATTAAAAAAAAAGAGAGAAGCCCCCCAAGCCCCCCCCCCAAAAAAAAAATCCGAAAATTTGCGGGGGTTCGCGCACGCGTTCGCGCTTATAGATATATAATTTGTTTCTCTTTTACTTTTCTCAGGAACCACTGGAGGGATTTATACTATTTTACCAAAAGTGTGATCTGCGTAACAGACACTACCATTTTGACAAGTTTGGTGTAATTCCCTTCAGCGGTTCAAGCTGTAGCCGAGTATAAAGGTTCTATGGAAATTAACATGGGGAAAACACGTTTTGGGACCCCCCTTTTTTCTCAGCCCCCACTTGACGAATCCGCCCCAAACTTTCAGGAAAGGAGCGGAGCGGAGTGAGCCATATTTTTTGAGAAATTTGCGAAGATTTATCAACCAGCGCCAAAGTTATTCCCAATAGAATGTTGGGGATTTCCTATGGAAACTAGGTCCTAACTATATATACCTACTGGCTACCGCTACCGCCAGTAGGATATACATATAGCGCGAATATCTCCAAAAGTTGGTAATAGAAGGTAGCGATGTTAGGGACTGTTTCCAGTCGCTAACATCTTGGCACGCCACTTTGCATGTCATTAGTGATAAGTATCACTGACATGCAAAGCGGGGCCCAAGATGGTCGCTATCTCCTTTTAGCTGTCACTAACTGGTGTTAGCGACAGCTTGGTAATAGGGAGATAATTTTATCTCCGCTTTCAAGGCTTTTAAAGCCAAAAAAGCGGAGATAAACCCCCTTGATAATATGCCCCACGATTCCTTGGGGGTTTCAGCTGACAGGGCTTGGTATTGTGTTACATGGTAATTTTTCCAGGAAACGTCAGAGGGTCGATGCAGGGGTTCTAGAAGAGGTGATAAACCATTTAAGCCTCATGAACAAGCGCATGGTCTTTTAAAGATTTGTGAAGTACTCGGAGCGGCGGTGTGTGTGTGTGCCCTCTTTCAGGAGCGGGCGGGGGGGCACTGCCAGCAACTTGCCAGGTCAGGTAGTGTTCAACACGTGCATCACCCTTTCTCTGCTTGCTATTGCGCTCCATGCTTCGGAAAGGTAAGAAAAAGAACGTGCATTTGAGTTTGAAATGTCCGATCCTGCAGCAGCACACTTCCAAAGCCCACACATGACAATAACCCGATTCAAGGCCCCATTCACCCGTTTTTAAAAAAATAGATAACACTCCAACAAAGTAAGGTTATAAAACTTTATTAACTACTAACTTTAACGAACGGAACAAAAACTAAAAACATTTAAACATTTCTCAACACAAAAAGCAACAATGGTTAGAAGCTGTCTTTTGTGCGAATAGTCCCAAGGCAGCACAACGTGCAGAGTTCTGGACGGCACCCAGGTGATGTCGCCTGGGTGCCGCACTGGTTTAGGGATCCTACAATGCAGCACAGAAAAACAGCGTGGGGCGTCCCGGGTGGTGCGGGGGGAGGCCTCGTCAGTAGCGGTCTGTGTCCAGTGTCACATGGCTGACACAACATGTACGACAGGCACCCAGGTGATGTCCAGTAAACTGCCGCACTGGTTTTGGTATCCTACAATGCTGCTCCGAAAATTGGCGTGCGGCGGCCCGGGGGGGGGCGTGGGGGAGGCGGCGTGAACGGGCCTCCCCAGGTGGCGGCCATCTAGCTGAGCTGCGCCCGCTCTTGCGGCTACAGCGTCTCGCTCACCATGTTGTTGAGTTGCTCCCACTCTTGCAGTGCAGCGATAGGCGGCTGCCACATGGCTCTTAAAATGGCGGACGGCTCCTCGGTTTTAGGCCTGGTCCACTGAAATGGCCCTGGGACACTTTGGAACTCGGACGCTTGCCTGCTAGGGCTTGGGCTCCATTCTCGAAAAGCGTCCCCTCAGCCGTGAAGATTGTACAAAAGTCTTGGGGGCCCCCGACTCCCGCAGGCTTCCGGTGGGGAGCGGCTGCCATGATTGCTCGCGGAATGACCACGACGGAGCCACGAGATGGTGGTGCTCTCATGCTGACGCCAGCTTCAGTCTGAATGATCCAGAAACAAGGTGGGGCTTTCATCGTTTGGGAAAAAAAAATGTTCTAAACCAATGAAAAGTGTTATTTTTAGGTCATATGACCAAGCCTTCCATCTTTAGGAAACCAAAAGTAAAATGAACCAATGAAAAGTTTTATAAACAAGTCACATGACCTGTTATGCGGCATAGGGCTACAAAAAGCGTAGAAAATCCGTTGGCACGTGAGGCGGCGTCAGTAGCGGACCGATGTGCGAATAGGCCGAAGGCAGCACAACGGGCCGAGATCCGGATGGTACCGAGGTGGTGTCCAGCAAATTGCCGCACTGGTGTGGCCATCCTACAATGCTGCGCCGAAAGACGGCGTGTCCAGCTGAGTTGCGGTCACTGTTGCGGTACAGTGACTCGAACGCGCCGAGATCCGGATGGCACCGAGGTGGTGTCCAGCAAATTGCCGCACTGGTGTGGCCATCCTACAATGCTGCGCCGAAAGACGGCGTGTCCAGCTGAGTTGCGGTCACTGTTGCGGTACAGTGACTCGAACGCGCCGAGATCCGGATGGCACCGAGGTGGTGTCCAGCAAATTGCCGCACTGGTGTGGCCATCCTACAATGCTGCGCCGAAAGACGGCGTGTCCAGCTGAATTGCGGTCACTGTTGCGGTACAGTGACTCGAACGCGCCGAGATCCGGATGGCACCGAGGTGGTGTCCAGCAAATTGCCGCACTGGTGTGGCCATCCTACAATGCTGCGCCGAAAGACGGCGTGTCCAGCTGAGTTGCGGTCACTGTTGCGGTACAGTGAGTCGAACGCGCCGAGATCTGGATGGCCCCGATGTTGTGTCCAGCAAGTTGCCGCACTGGTGTGGCCATCCTAAAATGCTGCGCCGAAAGTCGGCGTGGGGTGCCCCGTTGGCTTATGAGGTGATGTCAGTAGTGGACCGATGTGTGAATAGGTCGGAACCAGCACAAGGCGCCAAGATCCGAATGGCAAGTCCTGGATGTTGAGTGCCTCAGTTGAGAGTTCTGAGCAGTGCTTGTAAGATTGTCTGAAGCTTATTTGCACCTGCTGCAGCTTCACTAGGTCCGGCGGAACTTTTTTCCTTTTCCTTTCTGCTTCTTTTCCTACAATCCGTTTCATCTGAAGACACGACCAGGTCCCTGAATGTGTGCAGGGGGACGCTATTGATTGAATGAAAATGGCGGCTTGACACAAAGCTGACTCAAGCGTTACTGTTGGTGCTATACAGACAAAAATTGGTTTTCAGTTTGTACATTCTTCAGGTTTTTTTTTTACATCCAAGTCTGATTGAGAGTTTGTAGAAAAATGGCTTCAGATTTTCCACATACTACTCTTCAACATTCTTCCTAAATGTAACAATGTGAAACTCACTAGGAGAACGGCTGTTTCTGTTTCCTTTCAAAATGCTGCCAACAATATTTTCTGAATGGAAGACACCATCTTGTAGCATAAAGGGCCGAAAGGGGTTCTGGTCTGGCCGATGGTTGGTGGAGACATTTTGACTATATCTTGGACCTGCCCGGCCTCGCCCAAAATGGCGCCGGTATAAATGGGACTCGTAACTCCTTGCCCGCAAATGTATATCTAGAAAATGTTATTGTAAGTGGCCCTGTTCTATTTTAATTACAAAATGTATGTCCACCGATTCCGCAACTGTTAGACACCTTAGTTCTTGCAACCTAATGGCCCGCTCGTTACGTTCCTCTACAGTGTAAATGTCTCCTCATCATATACGATTTCAGTTTGCTCCGTGGCCGGCCCACGTGGTTATAGGCCCGTATTTGTATACTGACATTTTCACAATAAAGGTTTTTAAAACAAAACACGGTAGTAGTATTTTCATTGGTAAAGTTTTTACTTTTAGTCACTGTTTTCGAATCAGTAAAAGGCAAGTGAAATAAAGCAGTCCAATTACATGACGGATAAAAGGTATAATATGTAGGAACGCAGTAATGATAAATGGTCAAGGGCAGTTGTGTTTTTCATGTCTGCAACATAAAGTGATCGATAAGAATCTGATAATCAGGCGTATCGGCGACTAAGACAGCAGGCCGAATCTCTTTTACTCAACGGCTCCGTCATGGAAGGAAGAAACGCCCTTTTTCTCGAAAAAGGAATATATTTTACTTGCAAGACAGTTGTAAATTTTCCGGGAAAGTACATTAGCCTGGAATATTATAACATACATTTGAAAAAAAAATATTGTTCGAAAATAATAAAAAGCGTAATTTTTAGGTCATATGACCAAGCTTTTCATCATTAAATTAACAAAAGTAAAATGAACAAATGAAAAGTTTTATTAACAAGTCACATGACCTGTTATGCTTACGTTACGCGCTGCGCGCCGCGCCTCGGATCACTTCCGGGTGCGCTAACGCGGCATGTCATAAAACGCATTACGCGACAACGTAGGTCAAGAATATAGTCTAAATGTCTCCACCAATCAGCGTTCAGAACACAACCCCTTTCAGCAGTCCAAAAAGTTCTGTTAAATGACAACAGAGGGGACAGGCAACAAGAACCATCAGTCAAAGAGGGGAGGGCAAGTTCTTCTCTTCCGGGTCATGTTGGGGCGCTACCGGAACTGATCGAATTGGTAGTCTATAGTGTTTCTGGATGTTTCAGACTAAAGCTGGCGTCAACATGAGACCACTACCATCTCGTAGCTCCGTCGTGGCCATTCCACGAGCAATCATGGCAGCCGCTCCCCACCAGAAGCCTGCGGGAGTCGGAGGCCCCCAAGACTTTTGTAGAATCTTCACGGCTGAGGGGACGCTTTTCGAGAATGGGACCCAAGCCCTATCAGGGAAGCGTCCGAGTTCCAAGGTGTCCCAGGGCCATTTTAGTGGACCAGGCCCAAAACCGAAGAGCCGGCCGCCATTTTGAGAGTCCTGTGGCAGCCGCCTATCGCTGCACCGCAAGAGCGGGCGCAACTCAACTACATGGTGAGCGAGACGCTGTAGTCGCAAGAGCAGGCGGTAAACAGCTGAATGGCGGAAGAGGCACAGTGTAGCAAAAGCGGGCGGAATGGCAACTAAAACGATAAAGGGGCGCCCCACTACAGCTTGTCTTCAGGTCAAATGGATTGTGGGACAAGGTCCAGAATTGAAGAGTCATCAAAAGGCAAAAAGTTCCGCTGGACCCCGGGAGCCGGCCGCCTATGTCGGGGGCGATCTCAGGCTACACCAGTGCTATAAGACTTGGGGAGGGTGTCGGAGCCAAGCGTCTTCTCCGAGTCCATGGCCATCACACCGCCCCTTAGGGGCCTCCGTCAAGCTGTTTAGGAAGGTAACATATCACATTGTTTTCTAATGCAGTCAGGTCCACAAACGACACTCACTTACTTTGAGAATAGTGAAGCTGCAGTAGGTGGAAATAAGCTTCAGACAGTGTTACAAGCACTGCTCAGAACTCTTAACTATGGCACCCAACATCCAGAACTTATGCTATTTGAGAATGGCAGTGACATCGAAGCATCTCAGGGACCAAAACCATTAACGTACTTTCACGTATGAAAATCTTACTTGGGGAGGGGGCAGGAGCGAAGCGCCCCCTCCCAGTCAGCGCCACCACACCGTATGTTGAAAATCTGAAGCCATCGTTCTACAAAGTCAACCAAACTTGGATTGAAAAATCTAGAAAAATGTACAAACTGAAAACCAGTTTTGGTCTGCATAGCATCAGTAGCAACGCTTGAGTCAGCTTTGTGTCAAGCCGCTATTTTGATTCAACAAAGCACAGGCATTGTTAAAGGCTGAAATTCAGAACTCTAAACTATGGCACCCAACATCCAGGAGCTTGCCATCCGGATCTTGGAGCCTTGTGCTGTTTTCGATCTATTCACACATCGGTCCACTACTGACATCATCTTATAAACCAACGTTATGTAAATAGTTTTTTAATAAAATGTTTTACCCTGTTTCTTTGCTGGTGTGTTGTCTATATTTTTAATATTTGCATAGGGTTTGTCATTATTTTGTGCGGGATGGGTGATGGAGCCGAGCTGTCTTGCAGCCCTCATGGTGTGGAGCTCAGTTCATCTCACTATTTTCGTATTTCTCATGAAGGGTTGTTCCTAATATTTCTATTTTAGCGAGGTCAAAAAGAGATCCAATTAGTGGCCTACTGATTTTGCTCGATTACTTTTATTTTTTTACACGATTTTTCACTATCTGCAAAGACTAAACAGAGTATTGCGACTTTGTGCTTGTTTGTAAATAGAGAATGATCCAAAGAGAACCAATTCTAAAACAGTAAATGCTTGGACAACAATCAATCAAATGGAGAGACAAGGAGGCACGACGGATTACAACGGGGGTAAAGGCCTGCGTTAACTACCCTTCAGTATCTGCAAAGAGAGAGTACTACTAAGACAAAAGAGGGGAGGGGGGGGTGCAGCGTTCAAAGCACATCAGCGTGCATAAATACGAAAATGTTTTTATCTATCACGTACTTTACATTTTAAAGCTTTTCATATTTGCTATTAAAAAACCAATGAAATTCACAGAAAAAACCATAGGTTATAGTGGATATATAGTTAGGAATTTGCATTTACAAAACCTTGAAAATTCAATGAAAAAACCATTGGTTTTAGGCCATATATAGTTAGGAATTAGCATTTACAAAACCTTATTTTACTCGCATAAAACCATTGAAATTCCATATATAGTTAGAAGCGCTAACTATATATCGCGCACCCGCAATCCACTGCTGATGATGTCACATATTACATCATTCATGACATGGTCAGTGACATCACTGATGACATCACTGATGACATCTCAAATGACATCACTGATGACATCACTGATGACAACTCAAATGACATCACTGATGACATCTCAAATGACATCACTGATGACATCACTGATGACAACTCAAATGACATCACTGATGACATCTCATTTGTCATCACTGATCACATCACTCATGTGATAATACAATGAACCTCTTCAGACTCTAATATAACCTTACATACACTCAGTATAAACAGACACTCACAGACTGTCACTCATCCATGGAGTTACTCACACACCTAGTCAGTCATGCAGAGAATCAATCACACCTCCATTTCCTCAACTATACAGTTATACACATCTTACTTATTCAAACATATAATAACACATATTTAC
The DNA here is from genome assembly GCF_964263255.1 of Lissotriton vulgaris. Taxonomy (NCBI): domain Eukaryota; kingdom Metazoa; phylum Chordata; class Amphibia; order Caudata; family Salamandridae; genus Lissotriton; species Lissotriton vulgaris. The sequence continues at coordinate 12,574 of NW_028246292.1, forward strand.
TCTCTTATATAATCCCTGATACAAGCTCACAGTGATCGATACAGCCACTCACACATTCACTGGCTCTTATGTTCAGTTATTTATATATCTCAACTCTCACATGTATTGTGTTTTACATACGTACTTACTTGCACATGTAGCAATGAGAAATCCATTCACTCACCAACACACCCATGCACAGTCAACCGCCCATATAGCTGTTTCCACATGCACTCTTGAACTCATACTCCTAGTGAATCAACTGCTTACACATCTATGCACAGAGTCACGCACCTCCCAGCCACCCACACACACACTCAGCCTCCCATTCAAATACTTGGGCAACCAATCAATAACCCATATGGCCACTCTTATAGCTACTGATGAACACATGCAGCAGCTTACACAACAACAAACATACTGATGCACAAATTAAGACAGTTTAGTCACTAACCCATGCACTCAGTGAGACACATTTAATCACTCACTCATACAGTCAGTCATGCACCTACTAAATTCTTCTTCCAGACACTTATACATCCACTCATTCTTCAATATGTAAAACATATTTAAACTTTACAGACACATACAATCACTGGATGTTGTGATCAGTGATGTCATCAGTGATGTCATTTGAGATGTCATCAGTGATGTCATCAGTGATGTCACTGACCATGTCATGAATGATGTAATATGTGACATCATCAGCAGTGGATTGCGGGTGAGCGATATATAGTTAGCGCTTCTAACTATATATGGAATTTCAATGGTTTTATGCGAGTAAAATAAGGTTTTGTAAATGCTAATTCCTAACTATATATGGCCTAAAACCAATGGTTTTTTCATTGAATTTTCAAGGTTTTGTAAATGCAAATTCCTAACTATATATCCACTATAACCTATGGTTTTTTCTGTGAATATATATATATATATATATATATATATATATATATATATATATATATATATACACACACACACACACACTCTACTGGCGGTCGCCAGTAGGTAGTTATAGTTAGGACCTAGTTTCATAGGAAATCCTCAACATTCTATTTGGAATAACTTTGGCCGTGGTTGAAGAATCTTAGCGAAAGTGGGGGCTGAGATAAAAGGGGGGTCCCAAAACGTGTTTTCTCCATGTTATTTTCCATAGGACCTTTAGACTAGGCTACAGGTCGAACGGCTGAATGGATTTATAAGAAATTTGGCAAAACTGTAGAGTCCGGTTCGCAGATTACGCTTTTTTTGGAATGGTGTAAATCCGTTCAGTAGTTGCTGAGAAAATTAAAGTTAAAGTCAGTTATATATCTATAAGCGCGAACGGGTGCGCGCACCCAAACGGCTGCGCGTGAGCGGAATTTTTTTTTGTTGCGTGACGTCTGTTAACGTTCGAATCAAAGGAAATCAGGAAGTGTTGACCGCCATTTTGTCACTGCGAGTAAATATATTGTTCATTTCAAAGCGGTGAAACATGGAAAGGGGAGAAGGTACAGATAGTCTTGCTGCGTAGGTTTTCTCTGGCTGTGCAGTAAGGCTCTTAAACGTGAAAAGATATATATATTTTTTTTTAAAAGTTGCGGGATGCGCGCACCCGGTCGCGCACACCTATTCACAAGAGTGTAAAAATGGAGATAAATCAGAAGTTTGAGTGCTTAGATATAAGGTGGCTCTGAAAAGAGCCCTTGTGTTAATTGAGTGTTTTCTGCATTTATAAGTAAGTACCGATGCAGAGCCTGATGTTGCAGAGGAAGATTCTGTTTCCCTCATTCGTGAAATGAACACCGTCTCTCCTATAGACGTCTTGCATGTGGTAACGCAAGTTGTTGTGGTAAATAGAACCCATGCTATAATCTCTGAGGAAAGCAGAAACAGATTTATTTACATGTCTCCTTGCTTTCTCAATTTGTGCACAATGTTGATTGGACCAATTCCATTTCTGTCTTTGGCATATATTGGAATATACCAAGGCAGTTTGAGGAAAAAGTGTCATCAATTGTCCAAAGGTGTCTTTTAGAAGCATTTCCAGACCTACCCCAGTGATTGTGCCTAGATCGTTCCCACCACAGTGCACAATTATAAGGTCTGGTTCTGGGAGATGCATAAAAGTTTTCACCAATGGAATCAATTGGTGACATTTCAATCCTCTTTGGCCTATCCACGTTATCTGCACATTTGTTAAACCAAGGTTGCAAATTTGTCTGCTTGCTGCGTATTTTTCACTCCAGTGAATATAACTGTGTCCTATTAGCCAGACCTTCATTTTCAAGGGATATGTAGTCGTCCTCCGATCGGTTCTGGAAGTGGAATGGTAGTTAGAAGCTGAAAGTCAGGATAAAAAAAAGGATGAGGCTGGGTGTGGTTAAAAAAATAAAAATGATTGGTTGATTGTAATAACTGGAGATTGAAGAGTACGTTGCATGTTAATGTTTATGTTAAACGAAAAGTACTATTGGGTGTGAAAAAAATGACATGTAACAGAGCTGTGGATTGGCAGGTGTTTCTGGAGGGAAAACAGTCTTCTTAGTTTGCTGTAGAACGTTGAGATATGAACTTTTGACCTGTGCCTTCAGCCAGGTGCAGAATGAAGTGTTACCATGGAAACAGCCGGAGATGGCAGTTGGTGATGGGTGACTTTCATGTGAGATTGAAAATATTGTGAAGGACAACCAATTGAAATGTAAATTTGATTTTATAATTTTGCGTGACGAAATGTGATTGGCTGAAGAGAGTTATATGAGTGTGTATTGACTGGATATCTGTGCCATTGAATTTTGGTTGCAGTGATAGAAGCTTACTAGAGAGTTCCGTCAAAGGAATATCTGTTTTGTGTCTGTCACTGTTGTACATCGTACAAAGCATTGATAAAGGTAAGTTTGTAACAGTTTGTTTTGTCATGTACCGTAAAATATAGTTTAGTCACAAACAATGATTGATTTTCTTCGTAAAAACTAATTTTTGGCTGTCATAATGTGTTGTATTTCTAAAACGAATTTTTTTATTTAAATGTTGAATACGCACTAAAAAATATTTTTAATATAGAGAGTAATTATTTTTGTAATTTTGAAGCGTTTATATATAATGAGAGAAGTTGTTCAGGAAGTGAAGAAATGATATTACCAGAGAGACAGATAATGCAGAAAGAGAGAGAAATGGTAAATTACTAGTGATACCGTCGCCAAAAAATGCTAATGGATAATTAATTCGTAAAGTTTTTGTCAGTCGACAACATTTCAGGCTGGTTGGTGGCTGTGGCCTGCACTGGTGGGGGTGGGGCGAGAGGGAGGGGGAAGGGGGCTAAAGTGGTAATGAGTAAGGTATTCACAAAGTTTTTGTAAGATGACAAAATTATAGTGCGGTTTGTGGTCGCGGTTTGCACTGTTGGGGTGAGAAAGGGAGGTGGTCGACTGAAATAAAATGAAAAGTTTTGACCATGAGGTTGTACACAGATTTCTGCAGTAAATGTGTTTGTACATTGAGGTAGCAAACGGAGTATAAAAGTATCTCTCTCACTCCTGCTGTTTGACTGCATCTTTATCTCTCTTCTGTTTTCCGTCTCCGTTGCCCTGTGTTATGTTATTGTGTGTGTCTGTCTGTGTCTGCCTTCTGTCCGGGCTGAGGAAGTTTGGTGTGGAAGCACACACAGATAGTCCTATCAAAGTAATTGGAACGTTTTCAAAAAAATAATTATCTTATTGCATTGCTATTTTTAAAGCGCTACTGAATGTTTTCTTTCACAATTACCGCTTGGTTGCTTTCTCAGAGCAGAGGGTATGTCGTATTTCACTTGTTGGTGCCTCTGCATCTGCAGTCTGTTCTCTGCTGGCTGGCGGAGAACTGTTTGTTATTGTGGAGATGAAAGCGTGATAAGGAGTGAAATACGACATAGCGTCTGGCCTGTAGAAGCGTGGGAGTAGTGTTTAACTCTGAGTGAAGCGGAACTGTGGCGGTGCTTGGTAATAGTAATACATTTTTTTTAACAGAGGTACAACTGTCTGTACGGTGCGCAACCTACTAAGAAAGAGTTCACGGGTCGTTATAGGCTTGCAGGTTCTAGTATGAGTAAGTGAGGTCGACAAAAGAAAACATTCAGCTTTATTTATGAAGGCCTTGTGCCACCCGTGCGTCACTTTTTCCCATTTTAAAAAATGACGCACCGGCGGGGCAAGGTCTTCATAAATAAGGTCCCGAGCAGTACAGTTGAGGTTACGTGGAACACATGAATAGTTTTTCCAATATATAATCATTTCAGTTGAGATTATGGATTAAAAGAGAGAACGTGAATATTTGAAATGTTTATTCAGAAATGCACTGTTTTGAAGGCAAATCATTATGTAATATGAGTACAGAAATTGCAAAAAACACAGTAATTGGTATTGTCAGTAGTACATGGAATACAAACGCTATAGTTGAAGAAAAATGAATATAGTTTGCAAAATTAATTGTACACTCTTATAAGGAAGTATATTATATTTTAATAAATGGAAGAAGGTCTCTGGCCTTTCAGTTTAGGAACCATATATGAAAATGCTACTGGTTATACATCATCAGTTTATCAATAAGCTGTCTACATGCGAAGCACTATCAAGTTTTTGGTATATTACTGTGTGAGGGGAAAAAAAGGCGCCAAAAGCGACAAAATGGTGAGAGGTGCATGTATGTAATCTGTTGGATGGTGCGCAAATCATTATTGAGGAGAACTACTGTATTGAGATATCTTTTGAAGGTTGCAGTATTGTATTTGAAATACAGCAGAAGAAACAATGGGAATATTATTGAAAGAACATATTTTTCTGTTATGTATGTTAAAAAAAAATATTTTTATGGAAAATTAAAGGAGCAGAGGCGTGTGAGGCGGAAATAAGCAGTTGAGAGGCGAAATGGCGTTTACAGTTATAAAAAACTTGTTTTACATTTACACATTAATCAGGGCACATGTAGCATATATTAGCGAGTTTTGCATCGAGTACGTTTGAAATAACATAAGATAAGATATGCAATAGAATTGTTGAGATTAGAGTTTAAAAAAATAAAGTTGAAAATCGAGTAGCTGAAGAAAAACATTTAGTCCACATAAAAGACCAACATTTAACCAGCACGAAATCATAATGTCCACTGTTAGTAAAGCCAATAGGTCTGTTCTTCATAAGAAAATATCCAAAAGAACGTGAAGAATATAGGGAGGCAAAAGGAAATGAGAACGTCAATGGCTTGCATAAGAGTTATCGAAGCATTGTGTTGGCAAAGTAGGTAGCTTCTGCTTCTAATAGGAAATCACTGTTATCATCTGAAAACTTGTCAGCCATCCAATTGAGAAGAAGAAAGCAGGATTCATGATCTGTCATTATCGAAGCCTCTTTTACCATCAGAGGATAGCTCGGTGGGTTTTCGATGTAGCTCTCTGTTAGGAAAGAGTTATCCGTCCATTGTGTAGGCAAAATAGGTAGCAACTGCTTCTAACAGGAAATCACTGTTATCATCTGAAAACATGTCAGCCATCCAATTGAGAAGAGGAAAGCAGCATTTATGATCTGTCATTATCGGAGCCTCTTTTACCATCATAGGACAGCTCGGTGGGTTTTCGATGTAGCTCTCTGTTAGGAAATCTTGCGCCGCTGCGAAAATATTCCAATGACCCAGAACTCCTTGTATCGCTGCAAAGGCCATAAACCCTCCGTTGTAACAAAGCTGTTCATGATCAATTAACGGATTCATGAGGTGATTGTAATTCGCTTCAGGAGGTACCAAGGTGCAGAGACATAAGTCCAGGGCCCACATGAAATCACAGCTCAGGCAATGAAATACAGGCTGCACACAGGTAAAATACGAATATTGAAATGATAATCGATATGAAGTATTCAAAGTTGAGAGTGCTAAGGTGCCGTAGTAGAAAAGCATTCTCTGTCAAAATAGTTCTAAGTGGTCCGCCTCGTTTGCGAAGACAGGAGGGACATCCATTTTGAATTTACCAAGATGGTAAAGGAAACGGTGCAGGACTGCCGGTTCTATAGGAACTCCACAGAAATAGGTCGCCGGCTATGCAGTGAAGAGTAGCAGAATGACTTGATAAATTTTCTAGCAGTCTAGTCACTTAAATATTGCTTAGTAGTTATCAAAAAAATAGCCTGTCTTGAAGTGGAGGATGCGTTAAAAAATAAGGGAGTCATTTCAGCAAATTGTAAAGGAAGGTCAATTTTTTTTTTTACACGAATGCTGTTCTCTGTGAATATTAGCTAAGTGAAAGATATGTGTGTGAGCAGATGCTACGTTAAGTTTTAAATGTGACAATGGAGCTCTTGTTCATGTCTTCCGATTCAAGGTCGGTAGTCGCTGTCAAATGCAAGTATCATGAATCGCATGCGTGGGGTAGATAATCTACATTTTTAAAGGAAAGCAAATGGAGAGTTATTTTTACCGCTTTAGCTTTGTCGCTTGAAACGTTACAGTGATTTTCATTATATGTTAAGAAAGTATCACTGATGAAGAATGAAAATAAATCCTTATAAATAACAGGGACTGGTGTATTTTAGAAAAGGTGTGTAACATTACAGGAATTGTAAAAAAATAAATTATGTCATTGAAAGTGTATGGTTTAAAAATGAAATGTAAAGGTTTAAAGTAGGCGTTTTGAAAGCGGTTCAAGAGGGCCAGTTGCATGATAGATTTTAAAAAAATACTAAAAGGTTTTTCAATCGGATAATGTAAAAAATATGTGTCTTTATGTACTATTTAGTTTATCTGCCTGTTGCCTATTCTTTGAGTTTTAGTAATGCTGTGTCTTATAACTTTACCAGGGGTGGTTCGAGGTTCATGGTGGCCTTGGGCAGGGAGGGTAGGTAGGGGGTTTGTAATAGGGGGTCCGGGTGGTGTGAAGTTCGGAGTTTAGTGAAGAGGGAGGGGGGGTCAGGGTTTTTGGTAGTGGATCAGAGTCAGAGGTTGCCAAATTTCTGGTATGGGCTGCCACGCAAATATGTATCCATTCTCAGAGGTTTATTATATTAAGGATATATATTAACATGGTGGCCCTGGGTGTTTTGTGGTTCTGTGCAAGTGTACTGCTTGCATGTGTCTAATGCTGGTCCTGTAGTTTTGGTCTATGGACATGGGGCCTTCTTTATGACGGCCTTGCGCCACCGGTGCGTCACTTTTCCCATGCTAAAAGTGACGCACCGGCGGCGCAAGGTCTTCCTAAATAAGGCTTTTGTTTTTTTGTGACTTGGCCTTTTAGTTATGAAAGCCTACTGTTGTAGGTGCCTGAATTTTAATATGGGCAAAAGTAACATATCTGTGGCACAATGCTTTTATAAATGAGAAATTTTGTATTTAGTTTTAGTGTAGAGGATTTTGGGGAACTTATTAGTTATGCTTGTTCAATGCTATAATGATTGTATATTGTGTAGGAAATAAGTTTGTAATAAGTTAATACAATTTTATTATTTCCATTTTGAGAGTGTTTGGTGCATGAAAGCAATTACCTGCCATTTGAATTGACAATTTGAGAGTATATATTCTTTTTTTCAGGTGAGTTACTTTTTTTGCTTTGGCACTTTCTGTGGGTGGTGATGAAAATAATAAAGAATATTTTTTGAAATATTTAGAACATGATTTTATCTTAAATTTTTAACATGTGGTTCTATCTGCTTATACTAGATATGCATTTTGAGATGTTCTCCATTGACAGTTCAAATTATCTTTTAATGAGCTTGGTGCATGTGTTCTTTTGGAAGGAGTTGAGATTTAGAAATCATTGGAGTATAATTCTTTCAGTTTTCTTTTAATTAATTCTTGTGAAGTGCTCATTATTTTTGAAATCTTGTTGTATTATGTTTGGCAGTGTTTCACCTTTATTTACAGAGAGGTATTATGATATGGATCTAAATGTAATGCTCATGTTTCCTGCATATCTGTGATTATACTATGTATAGGCACTTTTTTACATATTAATGTAGAGCTTTATTATGAGGTGGTTCTTCATGGTTAGTATGACATTTTGCATATGCTAAGACATTTACATGGTGAGTATGCTGTTGTAACATAAATGGAACTGTCTCTGTGGGAAGTAGTAATCTGTTAAGTGAATTAAATGGTTTGTATAGTGTGATCCTTTTCTTCAGAATGCATACATTTATATTGCACAATGTAGTGATGAACTAAAAAAATGGGTCTCTAAAAATTATTGTACAGGTAATAAATATTTCGGATATCTAGAAAATCTAAAAATAAATTTTACAGTGAAATGTCTTTTAACAACAGTAATTATTTAATGGAAAAAAAAGCTCACTGTCAATGTTTAGAGTTATATTGCCAATTTCTTTTTCAAAACAAGAGAAATGTGGTATCTTACAATATATAGAGATAATAAGTTAGAGATTATAAAAATATATGTAGTTTAAAAATTAGTAAAGGTACTTTTCAGTTATATACTTATGGAAAAAGATATAATTTAGTCTCTATATTTTTTTAAAAGGATACAGAAGAATAAAAACAAACTAATTATGGAGAATTGGTCAGAAGAGAATCAAATTCATTTTGACATCATTAATGAACTGATGGAGGAAATTTTAGACGCGGTTGTTCAAGAGGAAACTGATGAAAATAATGATTTTATGGACATATCCTTAGATTCGGCTTATTTAGAGCTGATAGAAGGAGATGAGGACAATGGACTTGAAGAAGTCCCTGATGAAGTTATGTTGGAAATTCTTCTAAATTATGAACTTATGAATAAATAAAAAAAAAATTGATAGCAAAGCATTCGTGCAGACAGTTTTCTTGATATATTCGTCGATGAAGTGCTTCATGAGAGTGATAAGATATGTCTTCATGAAGTGTAAAAGAGATCGTAGTAAAAAACATTAAAACACCTATGATGACCGATAGTTCTTGAAAAAAGTGTACTGTTTGTATGCTTTAAAAAATTTTAAAAAAAATTGTGTATAAAGCTAAAACAGATATGGAGTGTGATAAATTTACAAGAAACATTCACTACAGGATTTACTACTTTGTTCAGAGATTTTCTGTTATTATTTGTATTTCATTAGAAAATTAATGTGTGGTTTTAATTTGTACGGTATATGCTAGTAGTGAACTATAATATTTGTTATTTTTGTGTTTTACAGATTGACAATTTCATCAAAATTTTAAATTAAGATGCCGACCAGAATTGAAAAAAAGAAACTCTACAAACGGACTTACAGTTTAAAGAAGAAAAGTATTGAAATATTTTCTAAGAAGGAGAGGACGGATACAAAGAAGAGTGCTCCTGGTAAGCAAACTCAAAAGTTTTTGAGACGAATTTTGGGAAGGAAAAATGTTAATGTTGAAGTCCAGAAGGAGAAAACGATATCAGGATGTAAAAGAAAATATGGAATGAAAGATAAAAATGTTTCTGGAATTAGGACAGATGAAAGACTTTATAGTAAAACCCGGACTAATCAATTCAGCCAAATCAGGAAGCATATGTTTTACAACAGAGTAGTTTCGAATTTATTACAAAAGGAGAAAGTTTCTAAAAGAAGATCTGCTTTTTTTAAGAAAAAACAATATATAGAGGGTATCGTTGAGCGCACATTTGAGACAAAAAGAAAGCTTTTTATTTTAATACTTAATAGAATAAATATTTTAAATAAGGCGATTCGAGTTTTAAAAGGTAAAAGTAAATGGAAGAGACACATACATTGGAGTAATTTTTGTAAAGTGTTTTCTGGGAAGTGGATGCATACTTCAACTTCTGAGCCATTTTTCAATGAAGAAAGTTACTTTCAAAGTAACTATCTGTTGCATGCAGTTGACACCAGTGGTCGAGCGTATGAGGTGAAGGATGGTTGTGTTATTGAGAAAGAGAAAATTGTGGTTAGAAATGCAGAAGATGTTATGGGTAGAGAAGCTTTAGAGGGACGTCCTAATGCTCCTGTTTACAGTTGGAATTGTAGTAGCATTTGTAGTGTACGACAGGATTCAATTGATTTCTTTCACAATTTCTTACGTAAGTACACTAAAGAAAGTCTAAAAAAAAAATTAAAATGTTGCAAGAATTAGATGAATGCAGAGTGCGAGAAAAAATAGGTCTGCAAGGCCATTCTCTGGCTTGTCTTTCTAAAAAAATATGCCAGAGTGTGTTTCATTACTTCCGGATGTTAGCAGTGCATTATACTAAAATGAGGAAATTAGTGAGAAAGTTGTACTATGCAAAAAGTCCAGCACTTAAACTTAAAAAGTTAAATAGTGCTCTTTTGTATGGATGTGAATTAGAAGTTAAGAAGATTTGTGCAGAAATTGAGGTAAGTTATTTTGGTCCAGAGGAAGATAATTCAGAAACTGATATAATTATAGAAGGAAATGTGTTAGAAAATGTTGGAAATGTTAACATTGAAAATTTTGAACAGGAAATAATAAAGTTTAAGGTAATTGCAGGTGAGAAACCAAATTTTACTTGTGTCTGTTGTCGACGCATTCATTACAAAAGTCAAACTAGGTTAGTTGATTTATATTTAAAAAGTGAAAATGAAAGTAATGGTCAATGGAAAGATTTTGCAACTTATTTGTTGGTGGAAAACTATTTTGATTTGGGTTTTGAGCAACGTGTTTGTAAATATTGTTATAATAAATTAAATGAAAATAAAATGCCTGCTAGAGCTGTTCATAATAATCTAGAGTTGGTAAATATTCCATCAGAATTGATGGATTTAAATACTTATGAGACTATTCTGATTCAATGTGTACATCCTTTTCAGGCTATTGTTCGTATGGAGCCTAAGACTGGTAAATTAAATCCTTCAGATTTACAAAGAGGATTAAAGGGTAGAGTTGTGTATTTGCCACTTGATTTAAAAAAATATATGGAAACAATTGGTGTTGAAAATGTAGAAGAGGAACCTCTAGTTATTCTAGTAAATGGTGTACCTACAAAGAGTAAGAAATTCTGGCAAGATTTAGTGGATGTTAGGAAAGTGAAAAAGGCAACGTTGTATTTAGTGCAAAATAATAAGTATTACAAAGATGTATACGTAGAACAAGAAGATGTAAGTGAAGAAGAGGATAGTGATTTGTCTAGTGGACACATTGAAAAAGTTGATGTATCCAGATCTGAAGAAATTTATGAACATTACAGTGTTCATCCACTACATTCCAAAGAAGCAATAGGGAATGCTATTGAATTATTTCAGATGAAAAAGGCGAAAGGAAATCCTATTAGTGTGTGAGAAGAAAGTTTGGAAGGTCGTTGTTTCCCACAGTTATTCCTTACAGGTGAAGGTACACGATATGATGATCGACCTATGTGCAGATTCCTGCATCTGAGTACCGGACAACAAGATTATATGCAGAAGATCCAAGGTTTCGCCAATGCATTCCATATTTGTTTCATCTTCTGTTTGAAAGTGATTTATCTGGTCTGTCTTATGCAGTAAATCATATTTTAAAAAGTGGTGTACATCTGCAAAATATTTCAGCAAAGGAATTTATGGATAAAGTGCAACAGAAAGATAGTGTTTTGGATTCACATCTAATTAATTTAATGGCTTGTCAGCGGGGAACTAATGAGTATTGGTACCGTCGTCATGGAGATTTGAAGTGCATGCTTAGAAACATAGGAGCACCAACATGGTTTTTAACTCTAAGCTGTGCAGAGTATGCTTGGGAAGATTTACTTGAATTTCTTCGGGAGGCGAATGCAAACATAGAAAACATAAACTACAAGACACCTGGAGAACTGTGTTCATTAGATCCAGTTAATGTTTGCAGATATTTTAATCATAGATTTGAAGCTATGATGTCTTTCATTACAAACAAGAAAAATCCGCCCCTTGGTGAAGTACTGGATTTCTTTTGGAGAAAAGAATATCAAGCAAGAGGCGCTCCTCATATTCATATGCTGCTATGGATCAAGGATGCTCCTAAATTTGGGATAGACTCGGATGAGACTGTACTGTCTTTTATTGAACAGTAAGCCACTTGTGACATACCTAATAATACAACTGATAAGGACTTAAGAGGAAAAGTGTTACGTTTTCAAAGTCATCGTTGTGGAAAATATTGTCGGCGAAAATTCAAATCAAAGAGCAAATTCTACACCAAATGTTGCTTTGGATTTGCACGACCTGTACTTTCAAAAGGAAGAGTCGACAATTTGATGTCATGTTTAAGACATAATATCAGAAGGAGGTCACCTAAAAATACGTATAATTTAAGAAGAGGTGAAGAATCCAAATATATAAATGACTATAACCCAGTCATTTTGTCCATGTGGAATGCTAACATGGACATACAATATGTTGCAGACAACTCTATTGCTGTGGCTCGATATGTAACGTCTTACATCACAAAATCTGAAAAGACGGAACTGAAGGAGATGTGGGAAGACATTTCTCATGAAAAGAGCCTAAGCAAGAAATTGTATACGTACAGTTTGAAGATGCTGTCTCATCGAGAAATTGGAGCATATGAATGTTGTGACAGATTATCATCAGCAAGTCTTTATGCGAAATCAAGGACTATTCTCTGGGTGAGTTTGGGCCTAGCAGAAACACAAAGCCGTGTTCTGAAACCTGTGCAAGAAATTGAATATTTAGCCCAGAAAGAACCAAACACTACAGACATTTTTAAAACAAATATGTTGGATACATACTATCCAAATAGAAGTACTCTGCTTGAAAACATTTGTCTGTATGAAATACTTCAAAATTATACTTTTAAAAGGAATGTTACGGAAAACATTGATAAAGGTGTACATGCTGTAATTGGACATGAAGGATGTCTGGTAAAACAAACAAAAGGACACTTGATAAATCATCGGAAACTGAGTTGCGAAACACCTGACAAAAGAGAATTTTACTATTTTGCTCTTTTGCAACTTTTTAAACCATGGCGTAGAGAAGAGGAACTACTTGGAGACTTTGATAGTTATGAAGATTCTTTCAACGCATCTAAAAGTAATATTGAATGTCCTGTATTTAGTAATTATCTCCAAATGTTGAATGATGAAATAGAGCAAGAAGCGAGAATTGCAGCGGAGATTGCTAGAGATAGTTCACAAGGTAGTCAAAGTTCGGCTTCATTAAGTCAAGATCCACTGGGGCAACCAATTATCCAAAATGAAGCAGCCACCACCATGGATGAGGTGGAAAGAGCAATGCAGCAAGGTCAACAGGAAATAATCGACTTAGAAGAATTAAAGAAGCAGTTTAATGTTGAGCAAAGACAGATATATGATGAAGTGACAGAGCACATTGAGCATGGCTTTCGTCATGAGAGAAAAGATTGCTTATGTATGTCATTTGAACCTATTCGATTATATGTAAGTGGAGAAGCTGGGACTGGTAAAAGTATCCTAATTAAAGGAATTACTACATATTTACAGCAAAGAACTCAGTCAACACTGTTGTGTGTTGTTACTGCTCCAACTGGATTGGCAGCACATAATATTAAAGGCGTTACTTTACATTGTTTACTGATGCTGCCAGTTGAGCATGAAAATAAATTACAGTATCAGAAATTATCTGGAGAAGCTTGTTTTGAAGTTTCTAGAATCCTTAAAAAAATGAAACTTCTTATTATTGATGAAGTAAGCATGGTATCCAATTTAATGCTTGCTTTTGTGCATTTAAGAATGCAACAGACATTTAAGACAGACTATGATGTGTTATTTGGAGGTAAACATGTCATAGTTTTTGAGATCTACTGCAGCTAACTCCTGTGAAAGGACAACCTGTATTTGAAACTGTTACACATGAGGAGACCAGAAAGTGCCTGGGCAGTATTGGAAATGTAAATATATGGTCACGTTTCAAATATACTGAATTAATTCAAAATATGCGACAGGCAAAGGATACTAAATATGGAAGTATTCTTCAAGATATTAGGATTGGAAAACTAACTGAAGATGCGAAACACACTATACGAACCCGATTACTTTCCAAGCTGTTTCCAAATGAAGATAATGTAGCTGAGAAAATATATAGTAAAGAGGTAGCAGATAAGTCAGTGATATGCTTAATGCCAACTCTGAAAGAATGTTCAGTTTTTAATGAGAAAATGTTGAACTTAGAAAATCAAGAAATTAAGAAACTGGAAGCTAAAGATAGAATAGAGCATGAAGGTAGTACTATTGTTTTGTCTGAAAAGTTGAAGTTAAAATTGGATTCTCTTCAAAAAACTATATCTAAAACTGCTGGTTTAGAGAAAAATCTGTATGTATGTTTAAATTGTCGGATAATTTTAAGGAGAAATTTACATGTAGAAAGAGGATTGGTAAATGGAGCAATGGGTAATGTTGTTGGATTTGTCAATTATACAAATAGAGATGAAATTGAATTTTTGAGGATAAAATTTGATGGGATTGAGGAAGTTCAACAAATTAGTCGATGTTCAACTCGTTTTTTGCTTGTGAAAGACTTATATGTCCGTCGTAAGCAATTTCCAATTTGTTTGGCATATGCAGTGACTATACATAAATCTCAAGGTTTAAGTGTAGATTGTGCTTTGGTAAATATTGGAAGCACTGTATTCAAAGAGGGTATGGCGTATGTTGCTCTACCGCGAGTTAGAACTTTATGTGGGCTTTATCTAATTGATTATGATGAGACAAAGATTAGTGCAGATTTACATTGTGTGAAGGAGTATAATAGGTTAAGAAGAGAATATGCTCCAAGTTTACCTCAATATCCTTTAATTGAAAGGCGTATAGTTGGTCAGAAAAGGAAAAATGAGGACAAATGTGCTGAAGTAGTCGAGAAACAACGAAAAAAAGATGTAGCTGTTGTTGGTAGCCGTAGCAAAACTGTTAGTATTGAAGAGATTGTTGGATTTAAGTTTGAAAATAGGTCTGGTGTCAACTGCTATGCAAATGTGGTAGTTAATGTTGTTTTCTTTCTGAAATATGTTAAGGAACAGATTATAGAAAATCAGGAGCATACATTTTGCCATTCTTTAAATTCTATATTTGAAATATGTAGTAGTGGTGATAGTGAAGTAGCAAGTGTTTCAGAACTAAGGAATGTTTTAGACATATGTACAGGAGTAAATCAATTTTCTCAGAATATTCAGCAAGATTGTCAGGAATTTATCATGTATATGTTTACAGTTTTGGAAGATGAAGGTGTAGATATTTATAGTCTTTTTGGTCTTTCTTATAAATGGGAACATAAGTGTGATAATTGCTCATTTTTAAGTAGTACTGAGATACCCAGTGAAAGATTTTTATATTTGACATTAACAGACTGCAAAGAAGTGCCTTTTAATAAACTAGTTAAAGATGCGCATCAGAACATGGTCTGTTCTCAATGCAAGTCTGAAATGTTATCAACTTTATTTATCCTTAGATACTGACAATATGTAATTTTAATGTTTCAACGATGCAAAACTGATGGGAGTAAATTGTCAACTTTAATTAAAAATTTTGTGGCTTCTCAAGTTTCTATTTCTAGAAGAACATTTGTAACTGTAGCCATTATTTTTCATGAAGGGCCTTCTACATCATCAGGACATTATACAGCTTATTTGAAGTGTGCTAGTGGCTGGACGCTTTGCAATGATACCCAATTGACTTTTAAGAAACGTTTACCTTCTGCCTTAACCCCTTCGCTGCTGGCCCGTTTCCGCCGCTGTGTGGTAAACAAATGAACAGGGGCGGGCCATGACGAACCCCAGCCGTCATCAGCACACGAGCACCGTAGTGCATGATGGCTGGGGTTCGTCATCAGCATGCAAGGGGTTAAGTAACTCCTATCTGGTATTTTTGGAACCCAAATTTCAGTAGAATGACTTGCTGTAGGAAGATGTATACTGTAAAGATCTGAAACTTACTAGTTTACAAATATCATGTAAATGAGGGTGTACAAATTTATAAATGTAATTTGTGTTTGGCATAGTGATAACATCAGGTACAAATGTACTTAATGTTTGATGGTATAAAACATGTTACAAATTTTAATTGTGAAGGTTCAGAAAACAATAGATAAGACTAAGATTAAATAATTTCAGAAAAAAACTACTTAACTCATAGGATTTGGCCACGTGGAAAAATATGAGAGAAGAAAATGAGAACTTTTGAAAATTATTTTAAAACTTATATGGACGCAAGTTTTTGGGAGATGTATTTAAAAGATAATGAGTTAGCTTATACAATTTGGCCACGCAGAAAGGTATGAGAGAAGAAACTGTGGGGCATATTATCAAGGGCTCTATCGCCGTTTTAGCGGGGAAAATCCCCGCTAAAACGGCGATAAGAATAACGCACTAGTATCAAGCTGCCGCTAACTACTGTTAGCGACAGTTTCCATGCGTTAGCAACTAAAAAAATCATCGCAATACGCGGAAGCGATAAATATCGCTAATGATATGCGTGGTAGGCGTACCCTCGCTAAATTCCACCAAAAAAGTCGCTAACACGCTAGCGCACTATTATCAACTATCGCCCATACATGCTTAGCGACTAAAAAATTCCCGCTAATGCCCCTTAGCGGGAGATAAATAAGAACTGCTAAAAGCAGTACTAAAAATGCAAAACAGGAGATAAAAATACCATATAAAAGGAGACCTAGCCAAGCCCAGCCCCACCACAAAGCTGAGGACCTGCAGACGGCATGGAGGTAGTAATCATACAGCTCGGAGTCCCACAGTGGCCACAGCCCCCACCGCCACCACCTCCACCGCCCCCACCGCCTCCTGGACCACCAGCAAGGCAGCACCAAAGACGACGGCGGACAATGCGCAACCGACTTGTCCTTGGAGACCTACAACCACAGGAAATCATAGCCCACTACAGGCTCAAACGGACATCCATTGACTACATACTGAACCACATAGCCCAACGGCTCACACCACCAACCCAGCGCATTACCAATATCCCACCACAAACAAAGCTACTGGCTGTGCTTCATTTCCTGGCCTCCGGGACTTTTCAACCCACAACATCCAGAGTGGGTGGTGTCTCACAGGCAGCCTTTTCAAGATTCCTCCCAAATGTGTTGGATGGCATCATCAGCCTGATACCCCAGGAACTACACTTCCCCAATACAGTGCGTGAACAGCTCCTGGTCAAGCAGGGTTTCTACGCCATAGCTGGAATCCCACAAGTACTGGGTGCAATAGACTGCACACACATCCGATTTGTGCCACCAGCGGACAGGGCACACATATATAGGAACAGAAAGCACACGCACTCAATGAATGTGCAGGCAATAGTGGACCACCGTGGAATGTTCACAAATGTCATCGCTAAGTTCCCAGGGAGTGTGCATGATTCCTACATTTTCCAGCAGTCAGTCATCAACCAGCGCTTCCAGGATGGAAGATATGGGAATGCAGTCCTAGTTGGTAAGTAGTAATCCAACATATCACTTGCATCTACCGCACGTACATGGAAAACAGAAATCTATCCACATCAATGTCACTGTATCACATACAAGGGGGCACATGTGCAATAACTGGTGCATACCTGCTAAGCAGCAAGGATATGCAAGACATACTGTGCCACAGCTCCACCATCTTGGATGGGTGCCATTTACAATGCGTTGCACCATGGGGCCAAAACGGCACAGATGCGTGATGCATCTGTGTCGGAAAAGTGACGCATAGCTGGAACTGCGTTACAAGTCCAACGCAGATCCAGCAATGCTCTGGGGGCCCTAACTAGTAAATGCAGAGTCAATCCTCATGCCTGCTACAGGCAGGTGTAGGCGTGTCATGCAGCATGGGCCTAAAAGTGACAGAGTGAAAAGTTGAACATGTAACTCAGCTACTTCTAGGAGGTGTCCCAGTGGCGGAAGGCCCCCCCTGCACAGGAACGCCTACATGTGGTGCAGCCCATTACAACGTGCCGCATCTCCCAAATGCATCACGTTGAAAGTACCCCTGGCCCCAGCTATGTCAGGTGGAAGGCATCATAACTCAAATGGGCGGGGAGTGAGAGTAGCAACAGAATGCAACTGCCACATTGCTCCCAATAAGAAAAAGTGCCTGAAGCTACACATGCATGGGAGGCCCTGGTGGGGGGACTCAGGATAATAGACAGGGAGGAGGATAGCAGGTCTGAGTCCTCAGTGGGGGTGGGACATGCATGAGTAGCTCCATTTGGATAGAGAGTGACTAGCACAGTTAGAGGCACCCGCAACATAGGAGGAAATAGAGAACTACACTATAGAGCGTACGCTGACTCATTGGTACATGACACACATCAGTAGTGATGTAGCAACACATAGATGTCACACTACTGCACCAGCGGCGGGGCTTGGGGGATAGGAGTTGATGGTCAATGTGCATGCCCAACGATGGGGCGTTGTGTAAGAATCATGTACCATCATACATGCTTGATTGTGGTTCATTGATGGGCTGGCCATGATAGCATCCAAACTGAGGGTGGTAAATATGCCTGTAATACTGATTGCATACTTGTCCAGTCTTAACTTGTACAGTTGATTGGCTGAATTCATTTAGGCCCCTTTGTCGTGTGTAGTATGTAGTCACGAAAATGTAAAAGTCTCATTACAAAAACATTTCCAACTTAAGATATGTGATATTGCTACATTCATCATGACCGCTGAGCACTCATGTCAAATAGTCATGAGGCCAGGACTGGTAGGAGCACACAGTACAGGTAGGGGATGGTGTTCCACATGCTGGAGTTGATGTCCTTGTTGAACCTAACAAGGCCCCAATGGTCCAGGCATGTAACAGGTAGCTCACTGGTGATGTGTGTCACCATGACCATGAGAAGCATGCGTTTTGTTCTGCAGCAGGATTGCTGAATGCTGGTGTACAGTAGGTCAAGTGTGTGTAGTGTGTACTCATGCCACCTATATAGAAAAAGTACATTACAGTGCAGTAGTTGGATCACTGTCTGTGGAAGATGTGAAAAGAGCCACACATGCAACTCCTCAGCACAATAAAATGATGTTGGATGGAGTCACAGCAGTCAGCCTGATTCACATGCTAACATGCACTACAGCCTTCTGCTTACACACATGGTCACCTTGAAATACAACATGACATCCATGCCAACACACTAATCCATGCTCATCAACAACACATCCAGCACAACCAATTACTAATTCTGCTTTCCCTTGTATGTCACAGGGGACCAAGGATATGCACTGGGACCATGGATGATGACACCAGTACGTCACCCCACCACCCCTGCCCAGAGACAGTACAATGTGGCACAGATACGCACAAGGTCCATTGTAGAGCAGACATTTGGTGTCTTGAAGTCCAGGTTCCGGTGCTTGGATATCACAGGTGGCAGCCTGCTGTACAGTCCCGAAATGGTGAACAAAATGATCTTGGCATGTTGTGTGTTGCACAACATATGTGTCTGTACCAAAGCACCATGGATCCAAGTGCCCGAACCACCTGATGAAGATGAGGACGAAGATGAGGCTGGTGCAGTACACCCCACACCAAATGCTGCTGGACTTGCACGGAGGAACCGCATCATCAACAATTATTTTGCTTGAGTCAGTCACGTGTTGTCTTAGAAATAAAATTGTCACATAAATAACGTCTCAATGTGTTACTGTCTGCCATGGGCACTGTACCCATCAAACAGTTACGTGTCACAATGAGTGGTCAGATGAGGCCATTATCTATGGAGGGTGGGAATGTGTACGCAGTACAGTAATGCCCTGCACCATGTCAAATGTATGAGACTCTACTTGGCAAGGTACTATGTAGGCTACACCATGTCAAATGGTTGTGTCACATGGTGCAAATACTAGCTGAGTAGGGTGCTGATTGTGATGAGGATGACATTCCTATACTGACTCAATTTCCACAATCCATGTATCATGGATTGGGCATGTTGTGTGAATCACACAAATCGGGAGAGTGTGAAATGGTGTGCATGATGCCAATAGTCATAGCAACATCCCAATACACATTGGTGCCAATCATCCAGACACATCTCCAGACCATGTCAGTCGTAGCAGCAGTAAACTGACCCTTAAGATGTGTACAACGTTCTCGATTACCAGCCAATGTACATTTCCATAGAAGCATGCACAAGATGTGGCGTATAAATAACCCCGGCCCGTATGAGATACATATCCTGTATATTTCCAAGCCCATTGTTGACGTATAATGTCAAGTACATATGTGCACAGATGGCCATAATGGCAAAGAGGCTCCAGAACAATGCCTCAAAGATGTATGTGTGGAATGTGATTAGAGGAGCAATTAGGGCATGCAATGGCACTAAATATTGCTATGGGCGGTGACAAGTGCCGCCATTTGGATCGGGGAAAGGGCCTATCATTAGGACCACCTGAAAAGGAAAGGGCCAAATTAGAGTAACAAGTTGATGTGCCGTCTAATGTGGCTACAACATGAGTATGTCTGTCACAAGACATCAGCCTGGAAACTACTCCCACCTACAGATCCACAAGGCCAAACATCACTATGCTGAGCAGAGACTTTGTTGAACGCATGGACCATTACCATCACCAAGACATGCATAGCACCAACATCAATAATATTTTACATGGCTGGGTGAAGACACCTCCTACAGCTGGACAGACAAGTAAATGTGGATACACACTCACCCCTGGGTCATTCATAGATACCACCTGGACACATACCTCATACCTATTCAACAATGACGTGACATTGTAACATCTACATCTCACATGACACATGCAGGTGCACACACGGAGAAGTCTACAGTAAGTGATGGGCCAATGTCACGTGTCCACCATGGGGGAGTAGCACATGTAAGAGGAGGCTATCATCACTCATGGACCACTTGTGGACAAATGCCAACATGACGAGGCATGTGTGGTGGCTAAGTGTACCAATAGTACAGACGTGCTACGGGCTGCCCGGAGCTACCTTCCAACTTGTACCTACACATGTAGGATGCAGAGCTGCTGGCCATGTTGGTAAGTTGTGGTCCAACTACACACCTGCTGCAGCCCTCCCCCAAATCTGATGTTGATGAAAGGCATGCTCATTGCACCTCAGGGCCAGAGACTCATGATTCACATACTACACACATAACAGTGTGAGTGCAGGGAATACACAGTGAATGCAGTAGTGCCACTAATATTTTTAAGACTGTGTGTACCCTATTGAACGTATGATGCCAATATAGAGGTCAACCAGAGGTATGTAACAGTGCATGGCCTACTAGACATGAGGACAGTAGTGCCTGCCCTGCTGCAACCAAACATGGACCAGGGGGCCTTCTACTATCACATTTTGCACATCAATGCTCACTTGCATGTACCAATTGAAGACCTTGCCTGATGGACCATTCACATTGTGACAATGTCATAGCATTGCATTGGTGCAATGGTGGGACCACATGTTTGCACATATCGTCATTATTCTACACCATCTCTGGATCAGTATCAACATGTACAATGCTCGTATTCACATTGTCGTACATCCCTAAGGTATCAGTGGCCGGACCCTAAAAAGTAAGTAATTACCTTAGCAACAGTAGACCAATACACATATCAAAGGGAAAATAATAATTTATTTACACTATATACAACAGGTGAGCATATAGGGCTAGTGCAGAGGGTGCCCGTTGGATGGCCAGACAGAGACAATAGATGTCAACAGGTCCAAGGGAAGAGGCATAGTTCACTCCACAGGCTGGTTGAGGTGGCAAGGAATGGGTTCATATGGCAGTCCATGGGGGGTCCAAGGTTGTTCCGGGGGACAGTGAAAGTGAGTGTAAGAAGTTCATGGGTGGCACGAATCAGAGTCCAGCAAAACAAAAGAAACTGGGGCATTGGTACAGAGGGATACTAACGCTTCCTCCTCAGCACAATTTCGCAGTCATCCTCATCTCCATCATCATCGGTGTCATGTGCCTCACAGGTGTCAGTGGGTGTTGTGGCAGCAGCCATGTGAGGCACTGACACTCCTGGTGTTGGAGCTGAGGATGTGGAGGCTGCAGCAGCATCCATCTGCACCAAACCCTGTGGCAGCAAGGAGGTGACAAGAAGGTGCAGGGCGGTGAAAATCCCAGTAACCTGGCGCATGTGCTCAGCCCTGGCAGCCAGATGTTGGGCCTGCATCCGCTCCATGCTCTCCATGATCATCCTGATGTTCTCAAGTCCCTTGGCGACATTGCTGGAGCTATCCTGAGCAGACAAAGCATGTTGCCGCTGTATCATGACTCCAGCAATGTCAGCCATGGACTGGTGGAGAGCATGGAAAGGGCCCTGGGTGTCACTAAGGCACCCACGGATGCCTGCGAGCTCGGCTGCCACGAGCTTGAAGCCCTCGTCCACCCTATCCCCCAACCGTTCCTGGAGCCCTATGATCCGCTGTTGGAATGCACGTGCGGTTGGATCTGGGCCCTGGGAAGTGGCTGGGGTGGTGGATGCCTGCTGCTCGTTGGTGTGAGCAGGGGGAGGGCTCTGCCGAGGGTTACTGGGTTGCCCTGCATGGGAGGCTGGGGAGGCAAAGTCATTGAGTAGGAGTTCGATGTCCTCAATGTTGAGTGTAGCGTAGACATCCGGGTCAACAGTGAGTGCCTGTCCAGGTTGCTCTTCAGGAGGTGCCGGAGGTGCTGTCTCGGCCTCTGCAATGTGACAAGGGATATGAATTACATCACTGTTTGTCACAACCAATCATGCATTTGAACATAACACCCTGATACAGCATGACATTGTCTGATCATACTTGTTTACAGGAAAGGACCTCTGTTTGACAAATGGGGATTCATCTGAGGAGAAGACAGGTGAGGTGTAGCAGTGGTACATGGTCGTCTCACTGTGCCCTTTCTTCAATGGGACATACCAAAATGGCTCTGCCTTAGCACTAGGAAATAGCCTAATGAAAATGGAGTGTATGTGAGACTATTGGGACTGTGAAGCATATTGACACTGGCTATCTGGAAGCCCTTGTGTGACCTCATCTCATATGCACAACATTCCACACATCACTGTGACTGACATCACCTCCCCCCTAGTGTGTGGCTCATCTCAGTCCTGCTTTCGGTTCAGGCTGTTTGGCATTTGGATGAAATATACCTATCTGGACGCACCAGCCACATCCTCAGTGTGGACTGAGTAATGAAAGGCATATACATGTCATGGTGTAATAAAGACTTACAGCAAAACTACCACCCATTCTCAAATCTGGAGTCCAATGGGGAGTAGCTATGTGTCCAGCTAGCCACAATGGCCATGCCAGGGTTGCCAGCATTAAGTTATGGCGTGCTACATGTCTCCAATGGACCTCAGTGTCAGACAAAAATGTGCAGTATTCCAATACCTGTTGTCTCCATGCATGTCCGCAGGGATGCCACAGTAACAGTGCAGAACGCCACACCCAGCATGGATGTGATGCGTATTATGTGTTGTGCAGCCTGGGCACTAAAATGACAGTATCTGTGAGAGCCATCTATGCCATAAATGTGTGGCATTGCTGGAGTGTCCATGCAAGTGCAAGTCAGCCATGTGCAGGTGCAAGTGCTAGTATGTGCAGGGTGTTTACATATGCATGGGGGGAGTATTATTGACGGGTGACTCTATGGAAGTGAACATCACTCAGAGTCATAGCCCTCCAAGTACCAGGGCTAACTATTGTGCAGATTGCTAAACAAGATTTGGATTCACACGGTAGCAAAACAGACTGAAGCAGCAGAAGCAGCAAGTAACCCAAGTATTACACAACACTGCGTACCCAGAGGCAGAAAACACTGTCCCACACATCACCCTATGTCCACATGACATTGGAGTGTGGTGAGAACACCCAACGCCATCCATGCACAACATGGCCTCGGATGTCCTCCAGAAGCAAGCGCTATGATCTGCCACACCCAACGCAAGCAACCTCCTAACGGCCCATGACACACACCACAAGGCCAAACACAGGCCCTACAGCCAACACAGCCACTGATGGAGAGTAGGCACAGAAGACCACAGATAATGGCCAGCCAGGCCAAAGGGAACCAAAAGGGATAACCACCCTACAACAAAGGCACAGCATGAAGGAGGCACACCTCCAGACTGTGCACAAACGCTAAACTGAGCACCTGCACATATACATCAGTAAGAGGTACACTACACAACAAGATTAGAAACAAATACTGTGACTATGTGCAAAGGAATTAAAATACCTGACCCAGGAAGATTAAACTCAAGGTCCATCTGGCCAACAAGGGGCTCACATGCTCAAGCCACAAACCGCCAAAGGCCCATCCGGCCACACACAAAGCTTGCAGGGTGGACAGGGCCCGACCCTAGTTGAAGCAAAACACCACGTAATCCTAAACACACCCCGGATACCAATGCGGACACACCCCGTGTTGGACAGCACTCCAGGTAAAATGTCCACATGACTGGCATGGAACCAGAGGGTCCAAGGGAAACCATACCCATGTACAAAGTCAGCCATAGTAGGAGGACAGGCCAATGCAAGGTGGTCCACACACACCACAGCCACCCCACAAGCAGATCTGACACCCCACCACTGAAGTGAAACAACAAGGGATCTCCAGCAAGCTACAGCAAGCAGGGCCGGACAGGGAACAAAAACCCGCCCCCTCAAAGTACTCGGCTGTCCCCCGTGGGGAGGGTGGGTGTGCAACAGAGCTCCTTGCCAGGTCCAGTTTCCGTCCGACTTGGTTACAGGGAGGAGGTTGCAGCTATGCTGCACAAAGAGCCCTGTAGGTAAAAGGGACCCCAAGGGCCCAAAAGCCTGAACCTACCCTTGCAGCGCACGGCGGGATTGCACAGGGCCCGCAATGGTCAGTCCAGGCCTGGCAGCAAGGCCCCACTGCCAAACACAATGTAGTGAGTCAGACCCACCCCGACCAAACTCCATCGCTTCTTCTAAACCCCCCAGCCCACTCCTCAAACCCCGACTGAGCCGCCATCAACCTCACCTTATGGTTATCCAACAGCGCCGACATCCTAGCACCACTGAAAAAACGACAAAGCTAACTTGGCAGCAAGAAGGCCTCATGGTTCAACGATGACCTTAAGAAATCCAAGAAACTCTGCCGCTCCCTTGAGAAGGCCTGGAAAAAAGACCCAACCACCAGCACCAAGGACGCCGGCCAAAACGCCACCCGCATACACCACCAACTGATCCGAAAGGCCAAGAAAACCGCCTTCAAGGACCGACTAGATAACAACGCCCACAACAGCAAGGAACTTTTCAACATCGTCAAGGAATTTACCAATCCCTCGGCCAACTCTAACGACATCACCCCCTCTCAAGCCCTCTGCGACTCCCTAGCCTCATTCTTCCACAACAAAATTGCAGACATCCACAACAGCTTCGACAACCAACCCGGAGACCAAACGACCCAACCATCTGCTGGACCTTCTCCCCCCTCGAACATCCTTAATGACTGGAACCCAATCTCCACTGAGGACACCATCCGACTGATGAACTCCATCCACTCAGGATCCCCCACAGACCCATGCCCTCACCACATCATCAACAAAGCAGACTCCATCATAGCACCGCACCTCCGAGACATCATCAACTGCTCCTTCAAATACGCCACCTTCCCGGAAAGCTGGAAACACGCTGAACTCAGCGCCCTTCTGAAAAAACCCACAGCGGACCCCACCTAACTCAGAAATTACCGCCCCATCTCGCTCCTTCCATTCCCGGCCAAAGTCATCGAGGAAGCTGTCAACAACCAGCTCGTTGCCTTCCTCGAAGCCAACAAATCCCTCGACTCCTCACAGTCCGGCTTCCGAGCAAAACACAGCACTGAGACCGCCCTCATCGCAGCAACAGACGACATTCAAACTCTACTGGACAATGGAGACACAGTCGCCCTCATCCTCCTCGACCTCTCCTCAGCCTTCGACACAGTCTGCCATAGCACCCTTCTACAGCGCTTCAGAAACATCGGAATCCAAGGAAAAGCACTAGATTGGATCACCTTGTTCCTCACCGGAAGAACCCAGAGAGTCCGCCTTCCAACATTCAAGTCAGAGGCCACTGAAGTCATCTGCGGAGTACCACAAGGATCTTCACTCAGCCCCACCCCTTTCAACGTATACATGAGCCCTCTGGCGGCCATCGCCCGCCAACACTACCTCAACATTATCTCCTACGCGGATTACACTCAACTGATTCTATCACTCACCAATGACCCTAGCACCGCCAAAACTAACCTACACGAAGGAATGAAAGAAGTAGCCGAATGGATGAAACACAGCTGTCTGAAACTGAACTCAGATAAAACAGAAGTCCTCATCTTCGGTACCTCCCCCTCCGCATGGGACGACTCTTGGTGGCCAGAAGCCCTTGGAAAAGCACCCATCCCGACAGACCAAGCACGGAACCTGGGCGTCATCCTGGATTCCTCACTTTCAATGAACAGACAAGTCAACGCCGTCTCCTCATCCTGCTTCAACATTCTTCGCATGCTCAAAAAAACATTTCGTTGGATCCCCACCGAAACTAGGAAAACGGTCACCCACGCTCTGGTCACGAGCCGACTTGACTATGGAAACACCCTCTACGCCGGGACTACCGCTAAACTCCAGAAAAAACTCCAACGAATCCAAAACGCCTCAGCCAGGCTCATATTAAACATCCCGCGTAAAGAACATATCGCTGGTCACCTGAAAAACCTCCACTGGCTTACCGTCAATAAGAGGATCACTTTGCGGCTCCTAACCCACGCACACAAAGCACTCTACGAAATCGGACCAGAATGCCTCAACACACGACTGTCCTTCTACACCCCCTCCCGCCAGCTTCGATCTTCCAACCAAGCCCTTGCCACTGTACCTCGCATCAACAAAACCACCATGGGAGGTAGATCCTTCTCCTACCTGGCAGCTAAAACCTGGACCTCACTTCCCACTTCCCTTCGCCTTACCCAGAACCACCTAGCATTCAGAAAGCAACTTAAAACGTGGATATTTGACAAGTAATTCCCCACCCCTCCTTAAGCGCCTTGAGACCTGTTTCACCATGGGATGCCCAGGAGTGGACACCTCACAAGGAAAAGCCAGGAGGGGTTCCCTTGTGGTAGGAGTACAAGCGCCGGGATACTTACGGGTGACTGTTCGCGCTATACAAATACAACACATTTACATTTACATTTACATTTACCCTCTGGGTATGTAGTGCGCTATATAAATTATCTGACTTGACTTGACTTGACATGCCTCCCCATATGGGAGGCCCAAGCCCGTTGGACCTGCAGCCGGATCCACAAATCGTGTGCAATTGGTGGCAACGCACACATGTGACCTTACACACCACCATGACACAGTGTGACCGGAACATCAACATCCTCAGGAGGTAAAAAGGCAGTAAGAGGCCAGGGCAAACGAAGCAACCATGGGATATACATAAGGCATAGGCTGCTATCACACACAAGACCTGTGCCAGCCTGCGCCACCAGAGGCACAAGACATGTACATTTGCGCACGGATATCTATGAACGCTCCATGTGACCCCGCTACCGCCCTGCATGAAGCTTCACGCATGCTGAAAGCAAGTGCAGGGATAGGATGCAGCATTGGTCCAGGAGTGAGTGGCTGGTATCATTCAGAATTATATCAGCCAATGGTATGACGCGTAGCAACGCCAGTACTCTACCTCCTGTGCATTTGTGCCACACCCGGTGGCAGCCCTTATTGCCGGTACACCTCTCTTCACGTGGCAAAACCTTGGGGATATGCCACAGCATTGGGCATCCTTTGCACAACATATGCTGCACATGGATTGTGCAACCGCAGGCGCATATAATGTAACGCTAATGCTGACAATCAGGGGTGCAAGGAACTTGATAATCTGCTCCATGATGTATGGTTTGTGGTGTTTTGATCCCTCCTATTGTGTGTTGCCTTCTACGTCTGCATGATGTAATGTCACATTTCCACCCTATGCATGAGATGTAGAGGCATAACAAAGACTTTGACCAGTAACGTCTATGTAAATGCATTACGAAGTGCCCATTTGGAGGTCCTTCAATACTTTGCTACAGAACCATGATGAAACAGCATTGTACCATTGATAGTAGATATTATTCCAGTAGGTAATGTGTGCATGATCACGTTCCATCACCCCTGTCTCTTGTGTTGACCTAATTGCATGGTAAGATCAACTTGTAATTTGTGTTCACACCTCTTTATCCAAATAATTAGAAGATTTAGTGGGATGAAAAACATACTCATAGGGGCAGATTTATGTTAACTGGCGCATCCCGAGGGATGCGCCAGTTTACATGCGCCACAGTGCGCCACAGCTACGCCAGGTGGGCGCACCATGGGGCAAAAACGGCACAGATGCGTCACGCATCTGTGCCGTAAAAGTGACGCATAGCTGGAGTTGCGTCGCAAGCGCGACGCAGCTCCAGAAATGCTCTGGGGAGGCCTATTCTTTCAATGCTGCCTCAAGCCTTACGCCTGCTTCAAGCAGGCGCAGGGTTATGACGCAGCATTGCCCTGAAAGTGACTGAGTGAAATCTCATAGATTTCACTCAGCCACTTTCAGGAGGCGTTCCTGCGCAGGAACACCCCCCCTTGCGCAGGAACGCCTCCTCATGGCGCAGTGCTGTACAACGTGACGCATCTCCTAGATGCGTCACGTTGTAAATAGGGCGCAGAGATGCGCCACGTTTCCGCACCTTTGCGTCACGCAACGGCGGCGTAAACGTGGCGCAAGCCCTTCATAAATCTGCCCCGACATATTTAGTGAATTTTCTGGTATTTTTTTCAATTCATGTAGAGAAATCCATGATTTAATTCATGTATGTATGATTATTATTAATTATGTCGCTTAGCATTGGTTAGCGAGTAAATTTTCGTCGCAAATACAAAAAACGGGTCGCATTTCAAACGATTTTGTATATGCGTACCATCGCCAACACCTATTATTTTGTCGCTAACGCCTAATATTTCGTCGCTAACACCTATTATTTTGTCGCTAAGTCGGACCTTTTAGCAGCAAACACAGGAAGTTATGTATTACTGCTTCCTGTCTCTTGGGTGTGGTTTCTACTTTCACTTTCTCTTTTCTGCAATTGCTGGTGCATGTGCTGAGGGAAGGAGGTTGATGGTGCTTGGTGTCTTGAAAGTTGGTTTTGGAGAGTGTTGCTGCGTGCTCTGTCTTCTCTAAAGTGTGTGTTTGTACTTTTTGTTGTGTTTTATACTGCTTGTGTGTCTACTGTCCTCAGTTTGTTAGAGTTAATTCAGGGGTTAGTTTGTATATATTTATTGAGTGTTTGTGAAGTGGGTTATTATTTTTTAGTTTTATAGGGTTAAGGGGGTCAGGGAGATGCCTGCTGTTGGGAGGTCGGGGAGGATGAGTGAGGAGGCATTGGGGGGGTTTTTGTGGTTAGTAAAATTTTACCTTCCTAATATGTTGGAGGCAGGGGGGCGGATCCTGCTGGGGTATGCTGTTGGGGGACGCAATGTGCGCTGGGAGCGTGTGAGGCTCCACATGGAGCACTACTTCAAAATAGCACGCTCTGTGCACCAGTGGAAACACCGCTGGCAGGACATGACTGCGCGGGAGGCTGACCTCCTGGATTACACTGGAGTGCTGCCAGGCTTACAGGGTGGTAAGTCCTACACGCATAGTTTCACTTTAATGTTCA
This sequence comes from Lissotriton vulgaris, assembly GCF_964263255.1. Classification (NCBI taxonomy): domain Eukaryota; kingdom Metazoa; phylum Chordata; class Amphibia; order Caudata; family Salamandridae; genus Lissotriton; species Lissotriton vulgaris. The sequence continues at coordinate 42,086 of NW_028246292.1, forward strand.
AATGTTATATAAGTGCGTGACGTGTGTGACATGTGTGTATGGGATGTACATGCTGACTCGTTACTGTGATACTGTGACAAGGTCTTGATGACAATGTCATGTCCCTATGGGCCATATGTATCATGGCAAAAATAGTTTTGTAACGCAGACATTAGCTGATTAGCGGCGTCAGCAAACCCTTCATTTGGTAAATGGCATTTATGTGACATTATTTGTGCAAAGTTAGGAATGGCAACATTTGCATGTGCTTAATTTGCTATTACATTTGAGGAATACCTACTTTAGTAATACCTTACATGCTATGTATCAGGGCCATTTACATACAAATTCACCATTTGTGATTGGCAAATTACCACCTTCTGCTAGTTGGTGGTAAGTAGCGCTATTTTCTTAATGTGCTCTGTTTGTGTTAAAATCATCAATAGCTGCCATGTGACGCTCATACATGCTCTTGCAGCATGTCTGTGCGCCTTATGTGCACACATGTCATTTTTCATGGGTACTGCAGGGTGTTCATGTGACACCCCTGCACCTTTTGAAACAATGTCTATTTGTAATTAGCAATTTGGTAATTGCAAACTTCCCCATTCATTCCAAAGCGCCTCCTGGCACACAGAAATGAAGGGGAAGATTGTGATCTGCAAATTCCTAATCGCTATTTGGGAATGTTGATGGTACGCAAGCAATAAGCGATTTCCGACATACTTACAATTTTGCAATTCCTATTTTGCGATACCTAAATGATCGCAATTTACTAATCGCTAAAGGGAATGTTTATACATCTGTCCCTATGTAATTTGCACATGATTTGCTTCAGTTAAGATTGATTTGGACTCCCACTTCCCGGCACATTTTAGCAGATTGACATGACTCTTGGGGTAATTTGGCAGCGCTGTAGCATTACTTATGTGACTGTGTAGCAACGCTAAAGTAGCGCCATGGTGCAGGGTAGGTACAATATCACTATTCTTGGAAAATCCTGACTTCCTACAGTTATGCACCTTTAGGGTGCATTGTGCCGCAGTGGAGGACATTCATACACAGGAACACCTCTATGAAGTGACATAGTTAAAAGTTTCAGGTTACAGTCATTCACTTTTGTGTTTTACAGCTCAAGAGTGTTTTACCTCCCAAAGGATTGTGTGTCAGCCTCTTACTAAATGCATACTTACCATCATACGGAGTACAACGTACACATGTTGCCTGTGTGGACATGAGCCCTTATTTATGAGGCCTTGCATCAGTTTTGCGCCGCTGGTGCGTCACTTTTTGTGACGCACCAGCGGCGTCAAATATGCGCCTTGTTGCGCCATATTTAAAAAGGGACGCATCTAGGTAGATGCGTCCCTTTTTAAACCCCTGCGCCACATTATACCTGCGTCAGGTATGATGTATGCAGAGGGGGCGTTCCCCCGCAAAAAGCCTCGTAATAGTGACGCAGTGAAACCTATGAGATTTCACTGCGTCACTTTTAGGATGCTGTTGCGTAAAAATCTTGCGCCTGCCTCACAGCAGGCGTAAGACTGACGCAAGCCCTTTCACATGGGGCTTTCCCCATGTGAAAGGATGCATTGCTGGAGTTGCGTCACTTTTGTGACACACTCCAGCAATGCGTCACTTTTGCGCTTACAGATACGTCAGAAATACTGACGTATCTGTAAATCCTTGCGACATGATGCATCATACATTACATATGACGCATCATTGGTGTCGCAAGGAGTGCGCAGTGAAAAGTGACGCATCGATGTTTTCACGCAGCGATGCGTCACTTTTCATAAATGAGGCCCAAGGTGCTTAGGAATTGCATGACCCAACTGTCATGTGCATGTGTGACTGTGGTTATGTTATGTTTGGCCACCACTGCATTAGCAAGCCCATGTGTGCATGCCAATCATTGTGCACAAAGTCATTAGTACTATGTGCGAATCCCCTACTAAGTGAAGTAGCATTTCTTGTGACTGAGAAGTTTTTCATCATGTTCATCATGTTTCTGTGACGTGTCTGGATGCCATACAATGACACATATTTAATTTGGTTCACTCACAGATGGTCGGCGACCCATCACGCAGGGTGACGTGGACCGTTTCAAGGACCCAAGAGCCACTGGTGAGTAATTGTGAAGTACATTGGCATGTGTGATGTAATGGATGTCATTGAGAAACCCAACACACGGTAGTTTGGCAATGCTGGTGTGTTCCGCATGTCACTGGGCCACAAGGTTCTGAGTATTGTTGCGTCATTATTCAGACAATATGTATGAGAGTGTGGTCAGACGCATATCTATGTATATTGTGACATTGACCATGAATGGACGATGCAACTGCTCTGATTCCCTGTGCATGACATCCAGCACAGATTATAGCAAAATAGCCAATGATTCTGGGATCATGCAGGCATTACGCTACAGGAGTCTCACACATGGCTACATATTATCACGACCAGCACAAACATTTATACACGCTTCATCTGCAGTACACTGCCTCTGAAGCGGACATTGAGATTTACTTATATGCCCTGTGACACACCCATATCATGCCCGGTTAAGTCAATGTCATGTGTAAGGAATGAATAGAACACATCTCATCCACACAAGGTTTGAAGGTCCTTTTGCTGTCTCATTCATATGAAACTGTGCCATAGAGGTTCAAGGCAATTTTGCACCACATATTGGGAACAGGCAAGTTTACCAACGTTCACAGGAGAGTGTGTGTTGATAGATGGATTGTAGTGTAGTTCCTAGTTTCCCACTAGGCCCTGCGCATTGGAATAACATAAACAGTAGTATCGACGTGGAACTGCTTATATTCCAGGCCTCCACTGACTATGCTAAACTTAATTGGGTTGTGTTACCAACTAGCTCAGAGGTCACTGGAAACTTTCTTCTCTGCATAGGAAGTGATCAGCTTCCTTGGCACAGACAAGAAGGGATTCAGTTTTCCAACAACCGTGCAACATGACAACTTTGCTCCTCAGATCAAGAGTCAATCTCTAGGGTTGTGTGAAACAATAGACTTGCATTTCACTCAGTCAGTCTAGTGCAGTTTACTTTCAAGAGATGTAGAGAATAGAGAGACGGGCGTGTATCAATAAAGGGTTAACATTTATTGAACAGTCTTTCTTCTCGTACAAGAGAAATGTATTGCCACAATTGCAATAATTGTTATTATAAAAAGTACGTACAGTAAGATAAGTATTGCGAAATAGAACTGTAAAAGCATTGATATGGTTTCTTAGCCATACAATGGTTTAAAAGTAATAAAACATATATACAGTCATATATACATTAGGCTAACATACTCAACTGGTGCTTCTAACTAAGCCTACCCCAGTGTGCCTGACCTAAGCCTAACACGTGAAAGGGGAGTAAGTAAGTAGCTTTAAGTTAAGTTGGTTTTGCCAAGGTTTGTTTCAAGAATTCTCGTCTAAGGGTTTAGTCAACACCATACCTCTGAATAGAATGATGGAGGATTGGTATCTCCTTCAGGGGTCTCTCTCGATATCCCAGTCACCTGCGAGGGTAAACCGGAAGCGCCGGGACTGGATTTCTCTGCACGAGAAAGGCAGCGGCTCTCTTCAGCGTGTCGAGGAAGGAGGGGGGACAGCGTCCGCGGGCAGCTGGAATCTGCTGGATGTCTTCGCAGAGGACGGCTGTTCAGCTCCTTAAGCGTACTGCACCATAGTTCGCGCTTTAGCGGCGATAATGGTAATCAGCAGCTTCACCACCACAGGATAGCAGGCTGCAGTGACAGAGTGCTAGATTTACCAACACAGGGTCATGCAGGCAGCTGGCATCAGCAACAGACAACGAACTCACATTGCTTAAGGCAACGTTGGTAATATTTATACCTGACAGGTGCCGGGTTTGACGCAAGTTTGCTGGACATAAGACGTCAATTAAAGATGTCACTAGGAAGTGACAGTTATCAGTTGCTCATTAGAGTTCCATTACTAATCAAAACATAGCAAGCGGGGATTTCCAGGTTTGCTAAGTTTTTATCTTGTTGAAGAACTCGGAGTGTTATCTAGGAATATCAGATAGTGACTGCTGCTCTGTCATTGCACTAATTGGTCGCAAAGGAAGTAGCAGAGAGTCATGCTGGAATGTGGCTCTGTTCGTGTGAGGCCAGAGATGACTTTTCAGAAAATCGCACTTTGAACGGTTATGCCAATATAGGGAATAAATGGATTTATAGCCGAATAGGGGCATATGGTCACAGTATCGATCAGGAACCTTGATAAGCACGCAACACCCACTCCACGTTTTCATGTCCATCAAAATCACTAAAACTAAGCAATTAGATGCGTGTGTAACATTGCCCACCCCAAAATACATAAATGCATTCGAAATAGGCGTACTTATAATACATGGAATTCAGGTACTGTACGTTTTTTTTTTTTTAAAGCATAGAATCATTCAAAACTATTGCATATGAAATCAATGAACGATTATGCAAAAGAAATTACACATGAAGTATCTCTGACAGAAGAAAAGCGAGATAAATCATCACATAAAAATGCATTGTAATAGCATGTGTGCTAGAGGCTGGTGTTATGTAGTTATGTCTCTAGATGTGTTTAGAAATCGAAGTTTGAAGCTTCTGTTCTCTAAGAATAGTTTTTACGTTAAGCAAAGAATTGTTCGTGCCAAAAAAAAAGATTATTAAAAATGTCCAATTCTAAAAAAAAAAATTTTTAATGCTTGAACGGGGAAACATAGAGTTCCAAAGCTTATTGCAGTCTTTGTTGATCGAAACTGAAGGCCGAATTCAGAGTTCATGGGAACACTGTGTGTCGGAAAGCTTCTCAAAAAGTTATTGTTTCTCTGTGGGTGAGAACATCGTATCAGACAGGCTCGCAAAGAATTGGTCTACAAATTCAGGTGATAGTTCAACCAAATTAGATAGCGCTGTAACTTGGCAGGTGTGAGAATGATTGCTGTCATCGAAGGCAGGACCAGCAATGCTCACAGAACGTTGTACCTGGATGATGTTGCTTTTGTCACTCGCTCCACTGTTACCACTTGGCTGTAGTACAGGAGTCTCCACGAATGCCGTCATCAGGATTGGTAGCCGCTGGGGACAACACAATGCGTGAGCCGTTATTGGACTGAGCAAAGTATCGACGTCCATTGGTACTGCTGATGGAAGTGAAAGACAGATGTCCAACACGCATTCATCGCCGCAAAGCATACACCGTAGCACAGGTAAAATGCAATTTTGCCATATCGGTCTGAATGAAAGGAACCAGGTCATGTTTAGATCTCTTAGCCTGGCCAATCCGAGGACATTAGTTATCCTGTCCCTGTAGCGCATTGCTAGGATTGTCTCTTCCATTCCCATGGGAGCTATGTCTGAGGCGAGGCTTGCCATAACGTAGCAGGAGGGTCAAAAATAGAATCCCTGCAACGAGTCCCAAAAATAGTGGTATGCCGCCAAAAATGGAGTGCACAAAATTAGGAAAGATTCCCAAAATTGCCTGGAAGGGTGTTAGCAGTCCCGTAAAGACTGTCTTAAATATGCCTGGGATGCTTGTTGCACTAGACATGTTAAGGAGTTGGCTGAACATTTCTACGAAATGCACGGGGCAATTTGTTGATAAAAGGTCATGGACTTCAGTAGCCGTCCTTGCGACTAGAAGATCATACGTCTCTTTAGATGACGTTATAGGCACTGTTGTCTGTAAAAGCACAGATTTCATTTTGCTTAATGTATCAATTCGTTTAGAATAGAGATTCAGACGAGGCCAAAGGGGAGTCACTATGTCTGGAGGCCCGCTCGGGAACAATGCTTGCATACAACATTTGACCATGGACGTAACTCGTACTAGATAACTTTTCCCTGGCGCGAGGCCACAACACCTGTGATCCGTTCTAAGAATGTAACTCCCGTTTGCGAGTTGCATAAAGAAGGGCTCTATCTGAGTTGCAGGTGTGACTAGCTGGTGGCATGAAAGGTTGTTTGAATTTCCATCACATGCTCCGTGTAAATTAATACCCTGACACAAAAGTATACCGCTTAGTGAATGTTTACAGTTCTCACCACTAAGAAATACATTTTTGTCACTGTCACTATAGCAAGAATGAGTGTATGGTAATTTCCATATAGATTTTACAAATCCTTTACCCAATTGTTCATACTGGCCAGCAGGTATGTATTCAAGGCACTTTTTAAATCGGAAAGTTGTTATCGGAATACTGATAATTCCGTGTATTATCCATTCAATGACAGGACTCTCTGACATTGTCAATGGTAATCTCTCGAGTTTTTCGATGCTCAGGATTGTATAGTCTGCTCCTTTCTGTGCCAAACTGATCTGTTTATCAGTAAGGTTAAAAATGGAAAATAATGACGTTATGTTGATTAAACGCCAAGGCACATAGCCTGAACGAAGATTTTGCAGCGTCCAGCCTAATTCTATAATAGAGCGTAATTGAGACTGGCCATGTTGTAACATAAGCAAATCTCTGTCTATCACATCAAAGGCAGAGGATACAATATTGTCCAACGAATATATTCTGGAAGACAGAGTCATTAACCCATTGTCTACTACAGAAAGTGATTTCTCCAAATTAATACGATCAATTTCCCGTATTTTTTCAGCAGTTTCAATTTGCTTTACTTTCCAAGCCTCGTTGTAAGCAGCATAGATGCTGGTCGCTATGAAACGCTTTTGACGCTGTTTGCGTGGTCCAAGAATGAAATCGCGCAAATCAGCACCATATTTTAATAAAGACAAGTGTTGCTTAATTTCAGCCAGTGTGGACGAAGTTAGCCATTCAAGGCAGAGTTTCCCTACACTGTATGTTGTTATAATCCCTGGATGTTGTCTCTGGGAATATCTCGAGTTTAATCTGGTCATTTTTAACCCCTGTGTTTTATTCAGGAATCTATCTTGACAGCTATTTGTGTCTGTAGGCCAGATTAACCATTTTTTCCAATCAGGATGTGTTCTGTTGAAATGTAAAATTTGTGACACGTCTAACTCAATATCTGTGGTTGCATTCTCAGGTATTGGCTTTGGTATAGACGGTGTTTTAAGTTCTTTGTTCTTAGCTAGGCCAAGACAAGATGTTTGGTGTATTGTGTCATTTAAAAATAACATTTGTTCTGGTATCATGCAGGTTCTAAACAGTGCTTCAATGCCTTGCACCTGCCAATCTTTTGTACCCCAAATTGTTTTTGTTTCAATATTATTTTTCCAATAATCAAAACCAAATGTCATCATTTTGTCATAAAATGCTTCTGAATATATCAATTTAGAATTTGTCAGCATTGTTTTCATACCTGTTTTATCTAACAGTTTATAATAAAACGTTTCTGCATCACTGGTGTTAAACCCTGAGAAGTATTTGAATTTCTCAAAAAATGCTTTAGAACTGCTTTTAGGTGGTGTAGAACAATGTTCCCATTGATTATACATAAAAACATTTCTAGGCTGTGCAGATTTATGCAAGTAGTGATCCCCATAGTGGGTGTAACAGAATAACTGCTCATAACTAGATGAACCTTGTAAATAATCATGATCTGTGAATCTAGCTGACATTACTAAATCAGACGTCATGTCATTAATACTGTTAAAGTCCCAATCATCAGAGAATGTACTTGGTGTCACAAAGTCACTTAAGGAAACATTTAGTTGATGAGGATACTTCAGGATTTCGACCGGACCATATATCTCATAGTCTGTTTTCTCCCATACTACCCCACCCGGTATTGGAATGGCTGTGACATTTACTGTTGACAGTTCTCTTTTCTTCACGTGGGATGATCTGTGTGGTTTCAGGACTAGGTTGATGTTCTGATTTGCTGTGTCCATTGTAATATATTTTCCCTCAATGAATTTTCCCAAACACAGTACCATGATGAGCCAAAGCAGGAGGAAAAATACACCTAGACCGAACCAGAACTCTAGCCAAGGGGAAATAAGGTAGATTTCTTTCAGTTGATGAAAGAGTTCCGTTGCTTTTTCTTTAAAAGACTTTTTTGTTTCTGGCATTACTTCGGGGTCGTTTAAATCTTCAGAGAAGTTGTCGAAGTTGATGAAATAACCAGAGGCAGTTCTGTCAATTGATGGGATTGTTCTTTCAATCTGTCTCTCGGTAGCACTTTCTGATGCCACATCATTGTAGACTGGTGTTGTTTCTTGACAAACTGTTTCAATCTGTGTTTCAAGAGGCACGAGTTCCATGGCATTATTGCATAGTCCTTCATTGTGCACTGCAGGCTGATCGAATGTGATTAGTCTTTCAGTTTGAACCTCTTGGATTGTTGCAAGTTTGGGTATTCTGTTGTTTCTTGGGAGTCCACTGGGCCTACTGTTGATTATAGGCCACATGCTTGTGGTTTTACCAGATCGATAGACACGACTCTGTTCTCCTTTTTACCAGCAAGGGGCGGTAGCACAACTGATCTTGTTCCGGTGACTGCTAAGACAGGTACTGCTTTTCTGTAAGAAGGCCCAAATTCCTTCTTAACCGCGATCTTTTCTCTGACTAGATCCCCAATCTTTGGAATCCAGACAGGCCTTGCTGGGGCTGTTGCGGGTGGTGCCTCGTCAGTGGTACTTGGCTGTTGCTTTAATTTTACGTTGCTTAAGGATTTTCTTGTTTCATTCAGTTCCTGTAAAACAGCCAAACGGTCTTTTACATCAAACTGCGTTGTTTCTTCTTGTACCACTGACATCTGACTATCGAGGTCCTGAACGCGCATTCTAATTCCGAACAATAGTTCGTATGGGCTGAAACCTTTTAGAGAATTTCTTGGCATGTTGTTAAGACTAGTCTGGACACTTATTAAATGTTTGACCCACCCAGCGCCTGAACCTAATACCTTCGCTGTTATAGATTGCTTTATGTCCCTGTTTTTTCTTTCTATCACACTATTCCCTTCCGGGGTATGACGGACAAGAATACCGCAACCCAATTCCCATGCTAGCCATGGCCTCCTTATAAGCTCGAGAGCTGAAAGCAGGACCCTGGTCAGAATGGAACGTGGTAATTGCGTATGTGCCGATAAAGACTCGCAAATCTTTTATAACCGTTCTAGCGTCAGCCGAGCTCTGGAGGCCTCATTTTTAAGTGCTTTTCGTCTTAATGGTGTACACTGGGACGCGCTTCTCTTCTTTGATTGCGCAGATAGACCGCCTTATGCTGTCTAGAAGGGATCCTGAAACTACACTGGCCTGTTCATTACTGCGATCTCTGTTGCAGTTTTCACAATTTTGAGCAAAACATTGAATATCTATACTCATTCCTGGCCACCAGTACTCTGATTGTAATTCTTTCAGAGAGGCTTTGATTGTTTGGTGTTTCAGACCCAACCCCATGTGTGCTTCCAGTAATAGGAAGCCCCTCCTGCTCCTGTTTGGAATTACTCTGTCCCCCACTCCAGGGATTCGAGCAAAAGGAACGGAGTTTGCATCGATTATGTATGCATAATTGAGTGGATAGTTTACGGGTAGTGCTGCACAGTCGCCTTTTACGGTCGTTTTTACTGCCAGCATGGTTTCCCCGTCTATGTATTTATCTGTACGCTTTTTTGTGGCTACGGAAGCCGGTTTAGTTACTTCCGCGGTGGCTGTATTAGCCAATGAATTCCCTGCAACGTGAACGCCATCACGTTGAAGACTCTGTGCGTGAATCACGTGAGTCTTTTGTAGTTCTTTGTGTAAAAGAGCTACCTGTTTCCAGAGCATTTTATGCTTTATTGTGGCACCTGTGTCATCTTTGTAGTCGTTCTCGATCCAACTCTGCAGTTTATTGTTGTAAGAATTGACGCAAAAATGAGAATCGCACACTATAAGTGTGGGGAATTCGCGTTCTGCATTTTCGAGCGCCATCTTTAAAGATCTGATTTCAGTTCTTTGAACCGAACAGTTTCTTACAGATTCAGTTTTTGTTACTTTCGGTCTGAATTTACCGCACAGCCAACGACCTTTAATGATCGCACACGCTGCATTGTAGGATTTGCTCTCTACGTTGAAATGCTGTACAAAGCTATCTGTATAGATTATACAGGCATATTGTGGGAGAGGCAGAATTTCGATTGGCAGAGGATATTCTTCTTCATATTCTAAATCATTCAGTTCTTTGTATTGCGGGGCGAAATAGTATTTCACGTCTTCCGCTCCTAGAGAATCTATACACTGTATCCATTTCGGATCCAGTGACACTGTAGGCAGGTTTACTGGGCTGAATAGCGCCTCGAAGGCGGATTCCGCTGTAAGGATATTAATCCGTTTGCCGTGTGCTAGTTCTCTTTCATTTGCTAATGCGATTTGTACTGCATTCACAGTTCTTTCTGTGCAACTGAATGTTTTTTCTGCTTGTGTGTACAAGTGAGATTTAATTGAAATAGGTACCTTTTCTCCCTCATTAGAGGTTAGGTACGTGAATCCGCATCTTCCTGGGATGACTCGGATTACAAGATCGATCGTGTTGTCACGTGTATCTAATTTTTTTTTTGCTAACATGTCTGTTTGCAGTGATCTCAAAATTTCTGTGTGTTTTTGAGTCCAATTGATTTGTTTTAAATCAGGTTTAATTAGTTCGTAGAGAGGTTTAACCCTTTCTGCGTAATTTATGATGTAAGTTCTTCCGAAATTCAGAAAACCTAGAATGGATTGTAAATTCTTCAGCGTTTTTGGAGCTTGGAGTACAGCGCACTTCTCTAAGAAGTTGTCCGCCAGGCTTTTCCCTTCACTTGATAATTCGTACCCTAAAAATAGTACTGTCAGATGGGCAATTTGGGACTTTTTAAAGTTGAATTTGTACCCCTCTGCTGCGAACCCAAGTATAATGGTGTTCACTCTTTTCAAGTGAGTATCCAAGTCGTCGTCTGTGAGATAAATATCATATACGTAAGATAATGCTTCATCATCATAGATTTGTAGTAACTCTGTTACCCTAGCTGAGAATAGTCCTGGGCTGTTCTTGAACCCTTGTGGGAGTCGACAGAATTTTTTTTGTGATCCAAATGCAGAGAAAGCGGTCAAGTATCTGCTTTCTGGTGCAATGTTTTGACAAAAGAAGCCATTAGATATGTCTAATGTCGTTTTATATTTCTTCCTAACTATGTTATTCATTAGGGCTGCACTATGCGAGTTTTGTACTGCAAAAGTTTTGCAACATGTATTAAGATGTCTGTAGTCCAAAACTAGACGATATGAATTGTCTGGCTTGGAGACAGGAAACAAAGGATTGTTCATTTGAGAGGTGCATGTTTCAATCACCCCCTGATACTCAAGTTGATCTAAGATCTCCCTGACTTGTTTTTTAGCTTCTTGCTTTATGGGATACTGCCGTTGGGCAGTTGGTTCACTTTTTAGTTGGATTTTGTGAGGCGTTGAATCCTCATCCCATCCTACATGATTTTTATATAATGCAGGTGCCTGGGCTACTGCCCATTTCCTTGCATATGTGTATTTTTTGTGAATCGGTATGTGATTCGAGAAGGCAGGCATAATCACTTCTTCGCCACGAGGGCACTCCCTGACAAACTCTGGGGGCCAATCTTTTTCAGCTAACAGAATATCATAGCCTTTTGAGAGCTTATCCCAAAATAGACCCTTAATTTTCCTAGTCTTATCACCCTCTATACGCAATGTTATTTCGTATATTTTATGGGGCTCGCTAAGTCTGGTGTCGGCAGTTTCAACCTGAATGTATTCATTCGTGTCCACTGTCTCCAGATGACTCATCAAGATCTTGCGCGCTATACTGATTTCTGCTGCACTGTCCAACATTGTCAATGCCCACTCCCCGTTTTTCAACTGTGTCCTCAGTATTCTCGGCATGGTTGATTACTCTAATACTGGCTACCTTCTTTTTAGGAAATTGAGATTTCTTATTTTGAGCAGGCTCCTTGTCTTTGGACTTGGTGTGCTCTCCTGGGTCTGACCGTCCTCTTCTTTCCGAATTCTGTGGAAGAGATCGAGAGGGACGTGTATCAATACTTTGATATCTATCAGGTTTTTTCAGATTATCCCTATTTCTAAGGTTATATCTTTTCTCAGAGGGCTCCCTCTGGGGAGACTGGCGTTCTCGAGTCGGAGTTCTTTCCCTCCGTCGAGGAGACCTTCCTCTGGACTGGAAAACTTTTTCCTTGGGAGTGGATTGTTTATTTCCATCCCAGCTCTTTTTAGGAGTGTTTGAATTATTTTTAATAAATAATTTTTCAGGATTTTCGAGCAGTTGGGGCTTAACTGGTTTTCCACCCAAGCTGTCTCTACCTAATTCTTCATAGCATTTTTCTATGATTTTTGCAAGCTCAACAGGATCTTTTATATCTGTTTCCCTCACCATCTGGCGAATCGCCACAGATGCTGCTTCTCCTTTTATGTTGGCTAGTAATATAGCCGAGACCTGCTTGAAGTCTTTCAGTAATTTCATACCTAGATTTAAAGCGGGCTCTGGACCGAATTCATTTTGAATCTGTTTTAGCACTTCTGGTATTACCGCCATAGACGGAACACCGTGTGTTTTTGTGTAAATGGAAGCAAAGACTGTACCCCAAGTGTCGCAGTCCTCCACGTGTGGTGCGATTCCCATAGGAAGGCAGATGGTCAAGATTCTGTGTTTCTCAATAGGGGTAGTATCAGGAAATACTGCCTCTATTTGAGTGATTTTCTGGGCTAACCAGAAAGGAATTTGTTCCCGTTTTACGGGTGTTTTACCAAGACATGACTGTATGTTCTGTGGTGTAATTTTATTTGTGTTCCCCTGGTGAGGGTTCAGCTGGTGTGAATTAACAGCTGGCTGGACTGTTGCAGTCCGCATTACATATTGGACTAATTGCCTATGTATTTTTATTAATGTGTTTAGCTGTGCTAACAGCTCTTCCTTAGACATTTTTTAATGTCAGGATGTGGTGTGTAGCTGGCTAGAACCGGCCACGTGGCTCCTGGTCTACCTAGTGGACCGAGCCTAGTTATGTGATCATTGTGTTTTAGGGCGCCATTAAACCAGAGCAGGTGCTCTTGAAATTTAAGTGGAATTTAAATATCCTCGAAAGGAGCGTACTCTTCCGGAGGTTTCTCTATTTTGTAATAGTGAAACTCTTGTGTTGTAGCGTTTACCGCTGGAAAGTTTATCCATGAATAGAATACCTCTGTCTGCCGATACTCGTGAGCCTCTATCACGAAAATTACTGTACCACCTTGAGGTGTCAGTCCGTGTTCTATAAGTTTTAAAGTTATAGATCTTCTTAACTGGACCGGGATGATAATAGCATCCGGGTCTGTGTCTAGGAGACTTGTGTCTTCCTCTATTAGTTGGGCTGCCAGTCTAACTGCTTCCCTTTCTTCTTCACTGTCTGTCATTTTAAAAATGCAGGCTTTGCAGAGTAGGTCTCCAAGGAGACAAAGATTAGATGCACAATATTTTGGAACACTGTATCCTTCAACGTTGAATAAACCAGAGCTTTACATAGGAATCTCTTCCTACTAAGGTCGGGCGGATTTTAACCTTTCACCCACTCCAGAAGTTTATTGGAGTATTTACGGGAGAAAGGGGTGCACGACTGAGTTACTCTACAAGTCTTGCGTTAGTTTATCGCCTTACCAAACCGTTGGGCGCCATGTAGTGTAGTTCCTAGTTTCCCACTAGGCCCTGCGCATTGGAATAACATAAACAGTAGTATCGACGTGGAACTGCTTATATTCCAGGCCTCCACTGACTATGCTAAACTTAATTGGGTTGTGTTACCAACTAGCTCAGAGGTCACTGGAAACTTTCTTCTCTGCATAGGAAGTGATCAGCTTCCTTGGCACAGACAAGAAGGGATTCAGTTTTCCAACAACCGTGAAACATGACAACTTTGCTCCTCAGATCAAGAGTCAATCTCTAGGGTCGTGTGAAACAATAGACATGCATTTCACTCAGTCAGTCTAGTGCAGTTTACTTTCACGAGATGTAGAGAATAGAGAGATGGGCGTGTATCAATAAAGGGTTAACATTTATCGAACAGTCTTTCTTCTCGTACAAGAGAAATGTATTGCCACAATTGCAATAATTGTTATTATAAAAAGTACGTACAGTAAGATAAGTATTGCGAAATAGAACTGTAAAAGCATTGATATGGTTTCTTAGCCATACAATGGTTTAAAAGTAATAAAACATATATACAGTCATATATACATTAGGCTAACATACTCAACTGGTGCTTCTAACTAAGCCTACCCCAGTGTGCCTGACCTAAGCCTAACACGTGAAAGGGGAGTAAGTAAGTAGCTTTAAGTTAAGTTGGTTTTGCCAAGGTTTGTTTCAAGAATTCTCGTCTAAGGGTTTAGTCAACACCATACCTCTGAATAGAATGATGGAGGATTGGTATCTCCTTCAGGGGTCTCTCTCGATATCCCAGTCACCTGCGAGGGTAAACCGGAAGCGCCGGGACTGGATTTCTCTGCACGAGAAAGGCAGCGGCTCTCTTCAGCGCGTCGAGGAAGGAGGGGGGACAGCGTCCGCGGGCAGCTGGAATCTGCTGGATGTCTTCGCAGAGGACGGCTGTTCAGCTCCTTAAGCGTACTGCACCATAGTTCGCGCTTTAGCGGCGATAATGGTAATCAGCAGCTTCACCACCACAGGATAGCAGGCTGCAGTGACAGAGTGCTAGATTTACCAACACAGGGTCATGCAGGCAGCTGGCATCAGCAACAGGCAACGAACTCACATTGCTTAAGGCAACGTTGGTAATATTTATACCTGACAGGTGCCGGGTTTGACGCAAGTTTGCTGGACATAAGACGTCAATTAAAGATGTCACTAGGAAGTGACAGTTATCAGTTGCTCATTAGAGTTCCATTACTAATCAAAACATAGCAAGCGGGGATTTCCAGGTTTGCTAAGTTTTTATCTTGTTGAAGAACTCGGAGTGTTATCTAGGAATATCAGATAGTGACTGCTGCTCTGTCATTGCACTAATTGGTCGCAAAGGAAGTAGCAGAGAGTCATGCTGGAATGTGGCTCTGTTCGTGTGAGGCCAGAGATGACTTTTCAGAAAATCGCACTTTGAACGGTTATGCCAATATAGGGAATAAATGGATTTATAGCCGAATAGGGGCCTAAGGTCACAGTATCGATCAGGAACCTAGATAAGCACGCAACAGGATAATGGGTGAGGGGGCAGTTCATTACACCGCCAAGGGGCAGGAGAAATGACCTAGCGTAGCCATGTTGAGAGGGACTGACACAAGACTGGGTCATGAATGTTTTGTCACATGATCCGAGTGGTCTATTTTGCCCGTTCCAGGAATTCTACTTTATGAGGCCTTTAGGTTCTGGGCTAGATTGGGTCTCATGCATGCAACTCAGAATCTTATAGAGGCATATTACCAAGTGATAGCGATAATTATCGCTATTGGTTGGTTAGGGTGGGGGGAAAGTTTGCCGAGCATCAAGGTTTATTACCGCTGAGATACCTTGATATTATCAAGGTTATTCTCAAAAGCGGTGAGATTCCTGCGCAAACCATGAATATCGCAGTAACATCAGCAATATTCACACATTATCGTGACAATGCTCTTCTTAGCCATGTTATCCACCTTCCATTGGATGACATGGCTGAGGACTGCTTTTAGCAGGCGTGACCTTTTGCCAATATTTGCGCTTAGCGTAAATATGTACAAGAGTTGTCAATGGGAGTTAGAGATGTTAGCAACTGTTTTCAGTCGGTCATATGTTGGCAGGCCCACTTTGCATGTAATTAGCGATGATTATCGCTCACATGCAAAGTGTGCCCCTAAATGCCCGCTATCGGCAACAAGCTGTTGGTAACTGGCGTTGGCGACAGCTTGGTACTAGGGCAATACAATTATCGCTGCTTTAGCGGGAAAAAGTCCCGCTAATGCTGCGTTAATGCCCTTGGTATTATGCCCCATAGCGCCTTTTCTGCCACATGATGTGCCTGTGGTGTTTTTACTATGTAGCCATGGAAGGGGTTCTAGGCGACTGGTCGTGAGTCAGTGTGGCTGGCAGATTCTGCAGGGTCTGCTGTTTGTCACTAATTTTTACATGTAGTCATGATATCAGAGGATTGCTGTCATCGGTGTGGCTGATGGCCAGGCCCTGCAGCAAAGGGTTCCTTGCAACAATAGGATGGCATTTTGAGTTCTTCCATATTTTACACATGTACCCATAGCAGGTGAAATAACCTGGCTGACGGCCTTTGGACAGGACAGGGCATGTTATTTTGTTTGTGGTAGGTCTTACATCACGTGTTTGCAAGGGGGAGAGGAGCACAGTTCCAGCTGCCACCTATCATGTGACCAAGATACCTCAGGGCTGCCAAACGGAATGCGGTCTGTTTTGCTGCAGTTTAGTTACTATTTGTTGACGCTCTTCTAGTTACGCATGTTCAACATGCTGCTTGTACAACAGAGACGTGTGTCAGTGTAGTTCGTCCCACACGTACTCAGTTACTGATTATTGTCGGCATACAATACACTTCGATGAGCCGTACTATTTGCCGACGTTGGCCAGCAGACGAAAGTATAGATTGGAAAGCATTGGACTTAGGATACATCCTTGCCCCATGACCAGGACAGCTATGGGATTCCTGAGGTGCATATTGTGTAGGCCTTTATGGCGTGTTTTGATGCTGTTTCCTGCCCATGTACGCAGCAATATTGAGGAGTAAGTAAGTAATACTTTATTTGATTTGTGAAAATCATAAAAGGGTGGGTCTTACCACCATGGGATAAAACTTTACATCTTTGAAACAGCATAAAAACAACATAAATCACATGAAAAGATTATACATTAAAGTAACGCAAAGCAGTAGCAAATTGCTCGAATGTGCAGTTACTGTGTAAAGTTGAGAAGCACAGATGGAACTGGGCACGGGGATAACTGTCTCATTGCAGCTGCCAGTCAGCAAATGGATATTCTAAACGGGGGTACAGTGCTTGGGGGTTAAGTGTAACTTGATGGAAGTAACACGTTGTTAACTCAGAATGAAGTATTTTTTTTTTTTTTTTTTTTGTTTTTTTTATGCCGGAAAAGTGGAATGAAGGGTATCCATTAAGAGATTGAGGGAGAGTCTGGGCCCAGCCTTGGGGGGGCCAATTGGCACGGGTCGTCTTTGATTGTTTCCTTGTTTTCCAGCTCTTGGGCAGCGTGGGCCAAGAATTTTATAGTTTTGCAGGAAAGTTGTATCCAAGACCCGCTAAGGCATTTTATTACAGCCGCCCTGCAGGTTCTTACTTGTGCTTCTCTTAGGAGTGGTAACAAGAGCGGCAATATTGAGGAGAACTTCCTTGATATTCTTGACACCTGCTGTTGGTAGGGGTGTCCCGGTCTAATTCCCATGCATATAGGCTGCGCTTACATAGTGTTGCCATTGACATATTCAAATGGCCACACTGGCAAACACTCTCAGGATGCACAAAGGTGACATGTTATGACTCTCTCATTTGGCGTCTGATTTGTCTGTACATCACACCTGCCATGTACTGTGATGTCACGTTCCAGGGCCTGTATAGTGGAAAGTAGGGCTTGTCAATTATGTGGGCAGGTCAGTTAGAGACGTTACAGGATGTGACATGTGTGCTGCCTCCCATGTGGTTTGTGATTTGTGCCATATGATATGATGAAAAGCAAATGAACCAGTGTAATTGGTTTGGGATTGACGTTTCCCATTTTTTTCAGACAACATGAATGCAGAGGAGACCCATGCATTTAATGTGGCCAAGGAACGGTGGCTTCACTGCCGCAGGGTCAAGAGAGGGTTCCGGTCCATGGCACGGATATACGCTGCTGCTCGGCGGGATGGGACCTGGCGTGCGATGCCAGAGGCTGTGGGACACACTGACTCATCTGACAAATCCAAGGCTGGTGGCAAGGCTCGCGGTGGCAAACATGCAGACACAGTGGTCTCACCTGTTCCGGTACCAGGCACATCAGCCATTCCAGGTACCAGCAGCCAGGGGCCAACTCAAGCTGCACCCAGCCAGGGAGCTGCCCAGAACGCACCAGGCCAGGATCCGGGGGCACCCACCCCAACGCCGGCAAGGGCTGACAGACAACAAGACATTCTAACAGAGCTGGCCAGGAACAACAGCTTGCTCCTGGACGTGCGAAATGAACTTGTCACGATGAACCGGCGGCTGAATGACATTGCCCTCAAACTTGGGGTACGGTAGTACTGGACTTCTTCTGGCCCACACCCCTCTTCTGCCTTCCCTCCTTGTTATCTTTATTTTGTTTGTATATAGTTGTATTTTAGGATTTAGATATAGAATAGTTTTAGATTAGGTATAGTTAGTTTAGTGTAGTGTGATATTGTTAGGTTAAGATAGTGTTGGGGCTAAGTTTTGTTTCTCTTTGGGTGGGGGGTTTATGTCCTTTTGTAGTTTGTGTAGTAGGGTTTAGTTAGCATTACATGTGTAGTTTAGTTTATTATGTGTGTAGGGATTTTAGATATAGTGTTAGTTTTAGTGTTTAGTGTAGTTTTAGATAGGTAAATTTTATACAATAAATACTTTTGCATTGTTTGATACTTGCATTGGTGTCAGTTAGGTTGCAGAGTGTGGGTCTTCACACATGCTATGCTTCTGAGGTCATCAGTGGTGTGATCTCTGTATGTGTGACTTTGGATGCAACCTGTTACTGGGATGCATGTATAGTGTTCACTACACTTTAGGTGTGGTATCTGTTGACTTGCATGGTTGACAGCTGACATGGAATTTATTGTGTATGTGCAACAGCTGGGGGCATATTACCAAGGGAATTGTCCCCACATTAGGTGTACTTTTTCCCGCTCATGCAGCAAAAACTTTGTCACCCTATTACCAAGCTGTCGCTGACACCAGTTGGCAACAGCTTGTAGGCAATAGCAGGCATTTAGGGGCCCACTTTGCATGTGTGCGATTATTTTGCTAATGACATGCTAAGTGGGTGTGCCAACATGTTAGCGACTGTAAACAGTTGCTAGCATCTCTGACTCATATTATTTTATTTTAGTAATATTTGCGCTAAGGCCAAATATCTCCAACAGCTTACGCCTGCTAATAGCTGTTCCTGCCAATGTAATCCAATGGACGGTGGATAACATGGCTATGAGCATTGTCACAATTATGCATGTATGTCGCAGGTTTCTCAGCCATATTCATGCATTTAGCTGGACTCTTTACGGCTTCAGAGATGAACCTTGATAGTATCACGGTATCTCATCGGTAATCACTCCTCGGTGCTCAGCAATTATTTTCGCTATTGCTTGGTACTCTGCCCCCAGCTATTTGGCGTTCTGCTATTTTGCACTGACTGGCATGACAGTCCACAGTTTTGCTACGTTGCTGGCGTACTTGTGCATTTGGTAGCAATATGACCAAATTTGTGCCTACATGTGCCTGTCACTTAGCCAGCACACCATGATGCAACAAAGGGGCATATTATCAAGCCTGTGCGCTAAAATTATCGCTGCTTGATCGGCCGAAAACGGCCGATGAAGCGGCGATAATGGGCTTGATAATATGCTCTGTGGAATTCCAATCGAAGCACATGTTAGATGTGAAGACATCTAACATGGGCTTCCATTGGAATTCCACAGAGCATATTATCATGCCCATTATCGCCGCTTTATCGGCCGTTTTTGGCCGATCAAGCGGCGATCATTTTAGCGCACAGGCTTGATAATATGCCCCAAAGTCCCTTGAGTGTACTGGTCGTTATAGTGTGTACGCCAAGATGAGGTTTCATACTTCTAGTGTGTGGTGGAGGTTGCCAAACAGGTAGACCTTCTATGTGACTTCACATGCATCTTGTTTATGAGGGGTCAGAGACCAAGCAGTGCAGCAGGTGTGGTGAATGCAGGCACCTTGTCACAGGAGCTTCACATGGATGGGGCTTGTGCACCCACCCACCCACGCACCCATGCTGCTGGTCACACATTGGACACCACCTTCTACACAGGCACCTAAGTGACTTTTGTACACGACACCTGTTTCCACAGGACTGTGCCCTGCTGCATCCATTCCCACATTCACTGTACAGTCCACAGACCACCGCACACAACAGGTAAATCACCACTGCTGGAGGAGAGTGACTGTAGACCAGCTGATCACCACCCTTACCCACAGGCCACACAACAACTCCAACTCCAACGCTGCAAGCCCCCACCTCAGGCATTGTATGTACAACTGTGACAACACACTTGTGCCACTCAAGGTACCCTGTTGTACCCACACCAGCAGGCCAGCTGCCACTTTCAACAATGTGCTGGTGTGTATCCTGCGTTGGATGGCCGAAACATGAGTGGTTATTGGTCACCATATACACTCCACACAACCACGCACACCACAGGGATGCCATACACATGCATCTCCAACGCTTGTGATTGGACAAGGGTTGCTCCTTGTAAACCTAAATGAATGACAACACACACGGGAGCAAGGGTATCTTCTGCATCATCAGGGTACTCTCAGGCTCCTGCTCCAATAACAAAAACATGACTCCCTGAGTGGAACTGTGCAACTCACTAGCCATCTTATTCTACTGCTAGCTCGCTGTTGTCCATGACAGCTTCAACACAACACCCACCCAACCTATGCCAGGGCCCACCTCCCCTGTGTACACCAGCAGCGCATGCCACCTGACCTCCCGGTCCAATGTCAACGGCTAGTAGTTACACATGGTTATGTACTCCATCCACTCACGCTCCCTGTCACGCGTATTCCAACTCCACAGGGCAGATTAATGAGGCAGTTGCGCCTCTTTGCACCACAAATACATCACTTTATTTGACGCAACTGCGACGCAAACAATGCACCCTATGTACAACGTGACGCATCTAGGAGATGCGTCACGTTGTATGCCACTGCGCCATTAGGAGCCGTTCCTGCGCAGGGGGGCCGTTCCTGCGCAGGAACGCCTCCTGTAAGTGGCTGAGTGAAATCTATGAGATTTAACTCAGTCACTTTCAGGGCAATGCTGCGTCAGAACCCTGCACCTGCTTGAAGCAGGCGTGGGTCTTGATGCAACATTGTGCAGATGGTGTACCCCCAGCCTTGCTGGAGCCGCGTTGCGCTTGCGGCGCAACTCCAGCAATGCACCACATTTCCGGCACCATGGCGCACCACATTATAGATGCGGCACACCATGGGTGGCGGAGCTTTGGCGCACTGTGGCGCACGTCAACTGGCGCATCCCTGGGGATGCCCCAGTTGACATTAATCTGCCCCCACATATGTTACATGGCAGATGCTGCTATCTGAGCTGACTACATTACAGCAATATTTCTATGGAGCTTGCTACGCAACTTATTCTGCACCCTCCTCAACTTGCCAGAGCCAGGCCACATGGACCTGAGGTGCTTCCAGCCTTTCTCCGTGCTCCTGTTGCCAGGGCCGATCACTGGGAATTGTTCTACATGCAACTGGCCCACCACCTGGTAGACAACAACATCCACTACCCATCCCAGGACTGCATCGTTGGAGTCCACACCACCCTGCCAGTACTCATGGCTACCACTGACAACATTATGTGCACGTGCATGGTAGATGCATGCGACTGTGCCCATCCACCCACTTCCACTTGTTCCTATTTGACACTCACCCTGGTGTTGTTGTGTGTCTTCCAGTACAGCAGTATCCTGGCCTGTGGCTCCGATGACACTCTCCTCACTGATGACGTTCGCTACAATCTCCTCCACCTCATCCAGCTCCTCCTGTGGAGCTGGTCCACCGCCTCCCGTCAGACTTGCTGCCCTTAGGTTTGCTCCCAGTTTCTTTTTTGTTTTGCTTTTTGTGTCGTGCCACCGCTTCTTACACTCGTCCACTGTCCTCCTGCGCTACCCCACGCCATTGACCTTGGTCATTATTTCCTGCCATATGTCCCTTTTCCTCGCCAAAGTGACTGTGGAACTGACAAACAGTTCCTGCTGGTGTCGCGTCACTTCCTCAACCAGTACCTGGTTCTCATCAGGAGTGAACTGAGGATTCCTCTTCCTCTTGCCCCTCCCCTGGCTCTCTGCCTGGCCTTCCTGGGTGTTGGTAGTGCCCTCTGCACTGGTCCCTGGCTGCTCACCATCATTTTGCACATTTTCCATCTTTTGCAACGATTTTCACGTTAGCGGGCATTTTTTCGTCCCGCTAACGCGTTTTATGGTAGCCTTGGGCCTATTGGTTTAGCGATAATCATCGTTGATAGGCCCATCGCGATTTTGTTCACGCTAGCGTGCGGCGGCTTAGCGTGGGCACGCTAGTTTTACCGCACGCGTTTATCGCATTTTCGGGGAAATATCGCCACCATGCTGGGTGTTGATAATACCTCGCTACGGCGGCGATATTTCCAGGCGAAGCTTCGCGATAAAATTATTTGCGCTAAATATCGTTAGCGATATTTTTCGCCTATTGTTGATAATATCCCCCTGTGTCTTTCAAATAGATTTTTTATAGGAGATACCTGCACGGGGCTTTGTTGAGATATCTTGAAAAATAAGTGGTATACTTCAATTAGTTTGTAACTGTGGAAGATGTAGTGTGCTTACTCAAGAAATTGCGAATTTGTGGAAAACATTTAAGACATGTTTTTTTCAGGTATTTATAATATGTATGCAGATTTTGTATGGTTTTTTTTAAACACAATCATTTTGATTGTGTTTTTTTTTCCCCGCTGTTATATGATGAATAATATTGAAATCACTCTTGATAGTGAAAACAATGTATTCTGAGGACAGCAAAAATAAACCATTTAATATGTTGTTTTACATATTTTGTTACATTGCATTCAGAAATATGTATTATAACAGATTTTTTTTTACTCTCCTCCACAGATATTATATTTATAAGGTAAGTTCAATTAATAATATCTGAGAGTTTTCTCTGCATCTCTCTTATTGTCTGCTATTGTTTTTTCTTTAATAAAATGTACTTTATAATCTTATTTTTATTTTTCTTCCACAGGTGGTACGTTTTAAAAAGAAATTTACTTTTTTTTTTCTTTTTTTTTAGGTAAGTATATATAATAAAGAAATGTTTACATCATTGTGTTATGTCTTTGTCTATCCTCGTTAAAGCAATGTCATCTTTTATATTAAACACTTCCACATAGGATTGGGTGCATTGTTAGAAGGTATGCTTTAAAAGTGATTTAATAAAATGAGCGACATTTCACTAAGTGAGTTTAGCAATACTGATATATGAAAACAATGGTGGAATATGATATTAAATGTTACATGGTGTTCTTTGCAGGACTTTAAATCCTGTGTTGCAGTGCAAATTCTGCTTCAAGATCAGGGGGCTGGGGGGCTTAGTGGTACTTGTATGGTCATGATAGAGCTACTCCTTTCTGAGCCATTGTTGAGGTGTGTTCATGATAGAGTGGTTCCGTCATGTTTTTGCTTAGTGAATAGAACATGTCAAGGAAGCGCAATGTTAGTGTTGCGCAAGCACAGCAGCAAGTTCATCACAAATGTTGTCCGTCCTGAGGACAGCTGAGGCAATGCTCTTGATGGAGCGGCTTTGTGATCAGTATGGATGGATTTAACAGCTGTTAAAAAAACCTGAGGGGTCTCTATAAAGAGGAGATATGTGTCATTCTAAAGCCCTGTATTATAAAGAAGTGTTCCTCTGAAGTAATGTGTCTTGAAAGTGGCTGACTGTAATTTATGAGATTTTACTCAGTGACTTTCAGGCCCATGCTGTTTCAAAACTGTGCATGTGCTTGAAGCAGGTGTAGGTCTTGACGCAGCAATTTGAATATAGGGGTATATTATCAAGGGGGTTTATCTGTGTTTTTTGGCTTTGAAAGCCAAGAAAGCAGAGATAAAATTATCTCTCTATTACCTAGCTGCCGCTAACACCAGTTAGCGACAGCTAGTAGGAGATAGCGACCATTTTGGGCCCCACTTTGCATGTCAGTTATATTTATATCTAATTAGATGCAAAGTGGGCGTGCCAAAATGTCAGGAACTGAAAATAGTCTCTAACCTTGCTATCTCCTATTACTAGCTTTTGGAGATATTTGCGCTAAGCGGGAATATCTCTAAAAGGTAACACCTGCCCTGAGCAGTTTTTAGCTTTGTTATCCAATGGGAGGTGGATAACATGGCTAATAGCATTAGGTCGGTATTGCATGAATAATGCTGACTTTTCTGCGATATTCATGCTTGCAACGATTTTTACCGCATTTCCGTTAAACCTTGTCAATACCAAGGTTTATTTCCGGTAAAAATCGCCACAGCGCTGCGGTAAATTTTTAGTCTATAACCAAGCAATATAAATAATTATCGGTATTGCTTGATAATATGCCCCAAAGTGCACTGGTGAGCCTTGCTGTAGCTGCATTACATTTCCCATACAACTCTAGTAATGTATTGTTTTTTCTGCACAGATATATTACACATGTATGCTGTCTTTCTGTCATGGTGCGCCTCATTTTAAATGTGGCACACCATGGGTTACGGAGCAACAGCATACTGTGGTGTACATTAACTGGTGGATATCTGGGTATGAAGTAGTTAACATAAATGTGCCCTTTATGTTACAAATCTGCATTTAGTAGAGATTACGGACTTTGCAGTGTTATGTTTTTATTCTGTTATTCTATGTAGATATATAATGTTGCAAGATTGTGACGTGGGTGTTTCCTTTCTTTATATCTAACAGAATGCATTCTGTATGCTGTAGCAGGAGGACTACTACATACTTGAATATTCTACAGTGCATATTTTCATTGAGACCGTCACAGAAGTTCAATGGATCCGAGACGCTCTTCTTGTGGATCTTGGCGACTGCCAAGCCGTTGTAGGAGTGGGAGTGAGGCATCTCCAAGGGGCGCAGCGTAGCTTCTTTTGATGTTTACAATTGCAGATAGCAGGGTAGAGATGCCCGTGGAATTTATGGATGCTTTGTCACAGTAGAGTGTGCGTGGTGCTCTTAGCAGCTCATTACGACACACAGGGGAGCCGCGTTGCACAGTTGGAGATCAGAGACTTAGGAAATAAAGCTTTATAGTAGCAAGGGCTCTAAGCGATAAAAATCGCCCGTTCTCGGTGTAAAAAATATCACCGCTATCGGGGGTATTTTTTACGGTGTTAGTGCTTGAAGGAGAATGGTAACATATATTTGAAAGAAAAATCTGTAACAGGCTCAGTATTTCACATTATCGCGTGAAAACAAAAGTTGTTTTCACAGAGCAATATGTCTCTTGTAATTAAGGGACGGAGTGGATCTAGTGTTATTTACTACACTGTTATGTGAACGATGTCGAATGTTTGATAAGAGGAGGGTTTAAAAGTTTTCCGATAAACTTTTTCTCCAGGGAAGTGGGTGGAGAGTTCCGTGTAAATTGGAGAATAGAAACTACTAAGAACCAATTGGAAGAGTTGTTTTGAAGTCACATGACTTAACATGCGCGTCTCAGGTCTGATACGCGATAGGTGGGTCTGAAAGAAAGCGGAAAAAAACATCTCATAATATGCTCTTGGAGCTCGTTTTGGTACAAAGAGTTAGTTCTGAAAAGAACTTTTTTTTTTTTTTTTTTTTTTGGAAACAAGTGTTATGATGCTTTTGATTTCTTAAAGTTGCAACGACATTTTTTAGTATGGCATACTATCAAAATGAAGTGAAGAAAATGTATCTTTTCTCGGAGCATTTATGACTCTCAATTTTGAGTTTAATTAGAATAAGGCTCTGCTCTCCGTATAGAAGAACTTTTCCACAGTCTTTGCATTTCATGTGCACGTTCGTAAGATATGGTCTCAAGTCCATCTCAGCAGTCGATGGAGATACAGGTCGTGCTGCAGAAGATGTGCTGGCCACTTCTGATGGTAATAGCGTGGCCTCCTTTTTTCTTCTTAAAGGTGGTCGCTCATTTCCTTCAGATTCGGAAGATGAATGCGGAACCGCAGCCATTTCAGCAAAGTCTTCTGGAAGATGTTCGACGTTGTTCTCTCTTGAGAGTAGAAAAGAAAATGAGGGAAGTGGGTGAAGTTCTGCATGTTAATTCCAGAATAGAAACTACTAAGAACCAATTGGAAGTGTTGTTTTGAAGTCACATGACTTCACATGCGAGTCTCAGGTCTTGTACGCGATAGGTGGGTGCGCGCACCCGGTCGCGCACTAAAAGAAAGCGGCAAAAAACATCTGATAATATGCTCTTGGAGCTCGTTTTGGTAAAAAGAGTTAGTTCTGAAAAGAACTTTTTTTTTTTTTTTGGAAAACAAGTGTTATGATGCTTTTGATTTTTTAAAGTTGCAACGACATTTTTTAGTATGTCATAGTATCAAAATGAAGTGAAGAAATGTATCTTTTCTCGGAGCATTTATGACTCTCAATTTTGAGTTTAATTAGAATAAGGCTCTGCTCTCCGTATAGAAGAAGTTCTCCACAGTTGTTGCATTTCATGTGTACCTTCGCAAAGTATGGTCTCAAGTCCATCTCAGCACTCGATGGAGATACAGGTCGTCCTGCAGAAGATGTGCTGGCCACTTCTGATGGTAATAGCGTGGCCAGAGTTCTTGTCGATGCCTTTGCAAACTCCATAGGGTGCCTTTGTTTGACATGCCGCTTCATGGTATGTATGGAAAAGGAACATTTTTTCCTTGGATTTCCTCTTAAGAGCTCCGATTTGCATATCGTGCAGGTTACTTTTGGCGCATTCACTTTCTTTTGATCTTCAGGATAAGTGAAAAATTGCCAAATGAAAGATTCCTTTTTTCTTCTTAAAGGTGGTCGCTCATTTCCTTCAGATTCGGAAGATGAATGCGGAACGGCAGCCATTTCAGCAAAGTCTTCTGGAAGATGTTCGACATTGTTCTCTCTTGAGAGTAGAAAAGAAAGTGAGGGAAGTGGGTGGAGTGTTGCGTGTAAATTCCAGAATAGAAAGTACTAAGAACCAATTGGAAGTGTTGTTTTGAAGTCACATGACTTCACATGCGAGTGTCAGGTCCTGTACGCGATAGGTGGGTGCGCGCACCCGGTCGCGCACTAAAAGAAAGCGGCGAAAAACATGTGATAATATGCTCTTGGAGCTCGTTTTGGTAAAAAGAGTTAGTTCTGAAAAGAAATTTTTTTTTTTTTTTTGGAAACAAGTGTTATGATGCTTTTGATTTCTTAAAGTTGCAACAACATTTTTTAGTATGTCATACTATCAAAATGAAGTGAAGAAATTTATCTTTTCTTGGGGCATTTGTGACTTTCAATTTTGAGTTTAATAAGAATGAGGCTCTGCTCTCCGTACAAAAGAATTTCTCCACACTCGTTGCATTTCATGTGCACCTTCGCAAGATATGGTCTCAAGTCCATCTCAGCACTCGATGGAGATACAGGTCGTCCACTAGAAGATGTGCTGGCCACCTCTGATGGTAATAGCGTGGCCAGGGCTCTTGTCGATGCTTTTGCATAATGCTCAGGGTGCCTTTGTTTAACATGCCGCTGTATGGTATGTATGGAAAAGGAATATTTTCTATTTGGATTTCCCCTTGAGAGCTCCGATTTGCATATCGTGCAGGTTACTTTTGGCGCATTCACTTTCTTTTGACCTTCAGGATAAGTGAAAAACTGCCAAATGAAAGATTCCTTTTTTCTTCTTAAAGGTAGTCGCTCATTTCCTTCAGATTCGGAAGATGAATGCGGAACAGCAGCCATTTCCGCAAATTCTTCCGGAAGATGTTCGACGTTGTTCTCTCTTGAGAGTAGAAAAGAAAGTGAGGAAAGTGGGTGGAGTGCTGCATGTAAATTCCAGAATAGAAACTACTAAGAACCAATTGGAAGTGTTCTTTTCAAGTCACATGACTTCACATGCGCTTCTCAGCACGTGTACGCGGTGACAGTATCTAGTTACGAACGTGATTTGGAAGTAGCGATCTTCTTCATCGAAGTTTGAAAACGTGAAAAGAAGTGAATTTAAACACATATAGTTTTTACATATCTTTAGAGCTCGATTTAAGTATACAATTGTTAAACTATAAAACCTTTTATATTTAAAAAAAAAAATTAAGGTGTGTACATCCAGTCACGCACGAAAGATTAAAAAGAAATTCGGCTCCATTTAATTAAAAGGTTTATATGAAAAAAAAAAGCCTAGGTTCAGTGTCTTTAACGTACTATAAGTTCTGTCATTGGTCTATAAAGAAATTCATTAGGTTCAAATTGCAAAGCTTTCACAAAATATATTTAGGTGGGTGTACTCACTCGGTCGCGCACGTAAGATTGGTATGGCAATATTTATTTCAGGTATATCCTTTATAGTTAGGAACTAGCATTCAAAAAACCTATGAAATTCACTGAAAAAACCATAGGTTTTACACACGTTATAGTTAGGAAGTAGCATTTGAAAAACCTATGAAATTCACTGAAAAAACCATAGGTTTTACACACGTTATAGTTAGGAAGTAGCATTTGAAAAACCTATGAAATTTACTGAAAAAACCATAGGTTTTACACACGTTATAGTTAGCTGGAAATTTTACTGACATAAAACCAATGAAATTTCACGTTATAGTTAGTTGGACTCACTATAACTTGCGCGTGTAATACACTGCTGATGACATCACATATTACATCACTCATGACATGGTCAGTGACATCATTCGTGACATCACTGATGACACCATCCTTGTGACAGAGAGACTGACCTCCTTTCACTGTAAAGTAACCCTTGAAACAAGTATTAAAAAATAGAAACTAAAATTTTCAAAAAAATGTAGATACCCATACCAGTTAAAACAACCAATTCAATAATTCCACCATCTATATACAAATCCACTCATTCACCAACAGTTATATATAATTTCTCATACGTATACTCACTCATCATATGTAGTGGTAGATCTATAGATTCTGTTACAGACCGACAATCATCCAAAAGTTACTCACAGACATACTCACACATGCAAATAAACTAATAAACATCCATTTATTTACATATACAGATATACACACACTACCACCTTACTTCTAAGTAAACTTACACTTACTTACTCTCTTAAACAATCACTTATAGAAACACATACTTATTTAAACAGGAACTCTTTCAATCTCTCACTCTCACATATACTCACATATATATATATATCAATACTCACATATACTAGATTAAAACATATGTCGTTACTGATAAAGACACTAGTGAGGACAATAATTTAAACATTTATTCTTCCATCGACCTTTACATATATATATAATACATATTTATTTTTCAGAAAGACATATATTCACTAGATGGTGTCATCAGTGATATCATGAGTGATGTAATATGTGATGTCATCAGCAGTGCATTACACGCGCAAGTTATAGTGAGTCCAACTAACTATAACGAGAAATTTCATTGGTTTTATGTCAGTAAAATTTCCAGCTAACTATAACGTGTGTAAAACCTATGGTGCATGGGTTAGTGACTAAACTGTCTTAATTTGTGCCTCATTATGTCTGTTGTTCTGTAAACTGCTGCATGTGTTCATCAGTAGCTATATGAGTAACTATATGGGTTATTGATAGGTTGCCCAAGTATTTGTATGCGAGACTGAGTGTGTGTGTGGGTGGCTGGGAGGTGTATGACTCTGTGCATAGATGTGTGAGCAGTTGATTCACTAGATGTATGGGTTCAAAAGAGCATGTGGAAATAGCTGTATGGCGGTTGACTGTGTGCATGAGTGTATTGGTGAGTGAATGGATGTCTCAGTGCTACATGTCAAAGTAAGTACATATGTAAAACACAGTACATGTGAGAGTTGACATATATAAATAACTGTGCATAAGAGCCAGTGAATGTGTGAGTGGCTGTATGGATCATTGTGAACTTGTATCAGGGATTGTATAAGAGAGTAAATATGTGTTAGTATATGTTTGAATAAGTAGGGTGTGTATAACTGTATAGTTGAGGAAATGGAGGTGTGATTGATTCTTTGCATGACTGACTAGGTTTGTGAGTAACTCCATGGATGAGTGACAGTCTGTGAGTGTCTGTTTACACTGAGTGCATCTAAGGTTATATTAGAGTCTGAAGAGGTTCATCGTATTATCACATGAATGATGTCATCAGTGATGTTGTCAGTAATGTCAAATGAGATGTCATCAGTGATGTCATCAGTGATGTCATTTGAGATGTCATGAGTGATGTCATGAGTGATGTCATGAGTGCTGTCATTTGAGATGTCATCAGTGATGTCATTTGAGATGTCATCAGTGATGTCATCAGTGATGTCACTGACCATGTCATGAATGATGTAATATGTGACATCATCAGCAGTGGATTGCGGGTGCGCGATATATAGTTAGTGCAACTAACTATATATGGAATTTCAATGGTTTTGTGTGAGTAAAATAAGGTTTTGTAAATGCTAATTCCTAACTATATAGGGTCTATAACCTATGGTTTTTTCAGTGAATTTTCAAGGTTTTGTAAATGCTAATTCCTAACTATATATGGTCTATAACCTATGGTTTTTTAAGTGAATTTCAATGGTTTTTTAAAAGCTAATATCTGTAGCTGTAAAATGTATTCTTTTTAAAATCTTAAAATATATTTTACATGTTTTTTATACAATTTTTTTTTAATTTTTTTTTTGTTTTGCTCCCAGTCCGCGAACCGGTCAGCTTCCCGTTAGCTCAATTTAAAGCCGCGACTCGGTCCGCGAACCGGTAAACGTTCCTTTAGCGTAACTGTTACGTTAGAATGACGTTTTGCGTTGTTGCGTAATACGTCATTTGACGCGCCAAGTTAGCGGACCCGGAAGCGGACCGGAAAGTGGAGCAAAGCACGAAACGTAAACACAGCAGGTCATGTGACTCGGTAATAACACTTTTCATTGGTTCATTTCACTTTTGGTTTCCTAATGATGTAATACTAGGTCATGTGATCTAAAATTAACACTTTTCATTGGTTTAGAACTTATACTTTTCCCAAATGATGAAAACCCCTCCTTCTTTCCTCACTCTGACTTTCATCTTGGTGAGAGAAAGACCCTTTTTCATAGTTGAGCAATGGCTTCAGTAGTTGCTTCAGCTGGTGCACCCCCACCACCACCTTCACCTCCTCATGGGAAGAGAGGACCGCCTGCTAAAGTAATCATACAACAAGAAGAGGAAGATGAGGAAGAGCAGGAAGAGCCAGAGTTTTTGCCAGAGGAGCCCAGGAGGTATAATCGAAAAGAGAACTACATTTGGCAATTTTTTTAATTTCCTGAGGGGCAAAAAAAAGTGAATGCACGGTATGTGTTTTGCCGTATATGCAATGATAGACTGTCAAGGGGGACTGATAAAAAATACAGCTACGGCAATTACACTATGCATAGGCATATGAGTAGGTGGCATCCAAACAACTATAGTAATGCCCAGCTACGTGATGAGCAACAAAATCCCCCTGCGATGGCAAGAAGATCGGTTGTTCAAGAAGTGTCGGGACCAGAGGCGAGGGAGATGGTCCCAAACATTCAAATGAACTTTGGGGAAGTGAAGCAAGTGTGCGTGCGCTGTAACCAAATCATTTGCTACAGAGAAAGTAGCATTACTCTAATTATGAAAGCTATTAATAATCATGTTTGCCCGAAACGCCCCAAACAATAAATTCTTCTTTTTTTCGTTGCTCCTGTTGAGCCCTTTTCAATGAATCGTTTTTGTTTCCCCCCTCCCCCCAAAAAAACAAAAAAATATCAAAATGTTCAGAAAATACAAATAAAATAAAAAAAATGTTCAGAAAAATAATAAAAAAAATTTAAAACAACAAAAACAAAAAAAAAGTTCTTTTCAGAACTACCTCCCCATTATAAAAAAATTGGTAGAATTTTTGAAACTCTGCCAACCTCTATTTCTTTTAGTTTGCTTCCCGGTTCGCACTCCGGTACGCGAACCAGGAGCGAACCAAAATTTTTTTTTTAAAAAAAGAACAGTAAGTATAAGGGTAGGAAACAGACAGTTATGTTACAAGAAAGACAGCTATAGGGAGTAAACAAAAGATACTGTTACCCGCAATCCACTGCTGATCATGTCACATATTACATCATTCTTGACATGGTCAGTGACATCATCAGCAGTGGATTGCGAGTAACAGTATCTTTTGTTTACTTCCTATAGCTGTCTTTCTTGTAACATAACTGTCTGTTTCCTTCCCTTATACTTACTGTTCTTGTTTTAAAAATTTTTTTGAGATCATTCAGAAACAGTAACATTAATAGAGACAGAATGAGTGAATAAGAATAAAGAAGTATGAGAAGAGAGGGACTGAGAAAAATACTGGAAGGAGTAGAATAATTAAGTAATAGAGAAAGGAATGAGGGAAGTAGCAAACGCAGGAAAGTAAGGATTAAAGAAATGAAGCAGTAGAACTAATAGATGTTAAATGTGATAGATTAAATGATTGATTCAGGATGACGATAAGGTGTGGCCTATCCAAAAGTTTGTTTAAGGTGAGGCCTACTCAGGGTTGCATATCAAATTTATGCTTGTTGAAGAATACAGAGGAGATAATACATGTGAAGGCCTACCATTGAAGTAAAACATGTCCACTTCATTCTTGAACAACGGCCAGACCTCTTCTGTGTCCATAGACAGATCTAAACTTCATCTGCACAATGTCATTCGTAAACTTAGAAAACACAAGTAATGTAATTGAAAAATGTGGAGTTTCTTTTGCTCATTTCACAATCACATCACCTGTGTTGCCTTTGCTTAGGTATCTCATAGTGCAGATGTAGTCCAGCATATGAAACAGTACCCAGAAGTGCAGCAGTGTATGCATTAATACATGTGAAGGCCTACCAATGAAGTAAGTCATGTCCACTTATTACATCATTCATGACATGGTCAGTGACATCATCAGCAGTGGATTGCGGGTAGAAAGAGTAGAAAACATTTACCCTATAATTCTTGTTAACTTTTTCAATTCTTTTTTCATACTTTCAATCTGTAAAAGAGAGAACAAACATTTCAAAAATATTAAAACATGTATTTAAAAATTAGAAAAGACAAGGGAAAAGGTTCAAGAACAAACAGTTTTGACATTTACAAAAGCCTCTGCTTCTCTACGTCCCCTACACAATCCTAAAGATATTTATTTTAAACAAACAGTATCTTGATGCTGAAAAAGTGAGGCCTATTTTGGAACATGGTGCATCTTTTGCACTGCTGATGTCTCACAATAGTGATGCAATAGCAGCGCAAAAGAGATGTAAAGCCATCATAAAATTGTGTCTAACATTTTAAATGATTGTTTCAGGATGCAAATAAGATGTGTCCTTTCAAGAGGTTTCTTTGAGGTGAGGCCTATTCAGTTTTCAAAAAAAACAGTACCCAGAAGTGCAGCACTGTAAGCATTAACTTTGACACTTACAGAAGCCTCAGTTTCTCCATGTCTACCTCACATTTCTAAATGTATATCATAAGTACAAAAAGTAGAACATTAATTATTCATGTTAAATGGTTTATTTTTGCTGTTCTCAGAATGTATCAAATTTCACTTAAATCAGTGACTTGAAGGTATTCATCATGTAACAGCGGGGAAAAAAAAAACACAATCAAAATGATAAAAAACCCATACAACCTAAGAAATCTGAATTCAAAACTCCTTAAAATTAACTTACTTTCCATAACGTCGAAGGATGTCCTATGAACAGCGTACACTCTGTTCTGCTATAAATATTTTCAGCCCGCCACTTTCTGAAAGAAAACCTCCATCGTTTTGAAAAATATGTTACATACAATAAAAGACTTCTCACATTCTACCACATGTTTCCACTTGGCCAAATCATGTTGCAGCGTTTTACAACTCTTGTAATTCTTATAATGAAATCCCGTCATTTTCTATTTTCGCAACTTTCAAAAAGAAAACATTTAAGATTACTTTCACAATCCTGGACTACTAATATCTTACCCTTCTTTCTCACTCATGTTCTACTTTTCCTATGACACTGATACTGCTTACTATGAAGCAGACTTACTTGCATCAGGTTTATATAGTTGGATTTTTAAATTGACATTATAATTAAAAGTTTTGGACCAATAATCTAGACAGCATTGCAGACTTACATTCCCTCTACTTCATGAACATTTTGCAATTCCTCAGAGGAAATCCCGAGATTCTTTCCTTAAAATTTTGGTTTTAAAAACACCAGGTAAGAATTTTTAAGGTCAAACGGCAATTTTTTTTTGAAAGTTACAACAGAATCGTTGCAGAATGACCAGCCGTTTCTAGACTTTAAATAAGCTGTGTAATGTCCTGATGTTGTTGAAGGACCATCGTGATAGATAATTGCTACAGTTACAAAAGTCCTTCCTGATATTGACAGCTGAGAAGCAACAACATTTTTTATTAAAGTTGACAATTTTGATCCATCAGGCCTACATCGTTGGATCATTAAAATGACATACTGGCCATATCTTTGTATAAATAATGTTGACATCATTTCAGATTTACATTGGCTACACTCCATGTTGTGATCAGCTGCATTTACTAGCTTATTAAAGGAGACTGATTTACTGTCTGGCAAAGTTAAATATATAAATCTTTCTGAGTCTACACTAGTAGTACTTGATACCATACAGTTCTCGCAGTCATGCTGCCATTGATAAGAAAGCCCAAACAGGTGATCTACATCTACACCCTCATCTTGCAATACATCAAGCATATACATTAAAAACTCCTGACAATCCTGCTGATTATTTTCATAGAAGTCTGTTTGACCTGAACATTCATCTAACAGATAACGAACTTCAGACACACTTTCTACTTTTGTTCGATCAGTGCTACATTTCTCTAACACAGAATTCAACAAACAGCATAAACTTTGTTCCGAATTGAACACAATCTGTTCTTTCAAAGTCTCTAGTGAAAAGAAACATTAACCACTACATTGCATAGCAGTTGACACCAGAACTGTTTTCAAATTGAAAACCGACAACATCTTCAACAGAATCCGTTTTCTTTCTGCTTACAATTTTCGGTTCATCGACTTTTCGGCTTTTTGCTACAACCTCCCTACTATTAGTGATATTTCTTCGTTTACGGCCTACCACACGTTTCTCAAACAAAGGATATTGAGGCAAATGTGGCGCATACTCTCTTCTTAACCTATTGTATTCCTTAACACAATCTAGATCCGCACAAATGTTTGTGACATCACAATCAATCAAGTACAATCCCGATAAAGTTCTAACTCGTGACAATGCCACATATGCCATACCCTCTTTGAACACAGAACTGCCAATATTCACCAATGCACTATCTACACTTAAACCTTGCGATTTATGGATTGTCACCGCATATGTCAAGCAAACAGGAAACTGTTTACGGCGAACATATAAGTCTTTAACAAGCAAAAACCGAGCAGAACAACGACCAATTAGCTGTACTTCCTCAATGCCATCAAATTTAATTTTTAAAAATTCAATACCATCTCTACTTCTGTATTTCTAAAAATCAACAACATTACCCATTGATCCATTTACCAGACCTCTTTCAACATGTAAATTCCTTCTCAAAATGATTCGGCAATTTAAACACACATTCAAAGTCTTTTCAAAACCCGCTGTTTTAGATATAGTCTTCTCTAATGAATCCAATTTTGATTTCAAATTCTCAGACAAAATAATTGTTGATCCCATATGCTCTATTCTGTCATTAGCTTCAAGTTTCACAATCTCTTGCTTTTCTAAATTCAACATTTTGTTGTTGAAGATGGCACATTCTGCAAGAGTTGGCATCAAACATATTCCGGATTTCTTCTCAGTAATTTTCTGAAAAATATTCTCAGGCACAATGTCTTGTTCTGGATATCAATTTGACAGTAATCGTGCATTTAAAGCTTCTTTCCCATGCTCGGTCACTTTTCCAATTCTAATATCTTGTAGAATATTCTTGTAATCTTCATCCTTTGCCTGACGCATATTTTCATGCAGTTCAGCATAATTGAAGTTTAACCATATATCGACGTTGCCAATGCTCCCTAGGCACTTCCTGGTATCTTCATGCATGAGTATTTTGAACACAGGTTGTCCTTTTACTGGTGTCAGCTGCAGAAGATCTCCGAAAACAATGATGTGTTTGCCACCAAATAACACATCATACTCAGTGTTAAGAACTTCTTGCATTCTCAAATGCACAAACGCAAGCATGACATTGGAAACCATGCTTACTTCGTCAATGATAAGAAGTTTCATTTTCCTCAAGACTCTTGAAACTTCACAACAAGCATCCCCAGATAACTTGTGGTATTGTAATTTGTTGTCATGCTCCACTGGCAGCATCAGTAGACGATGCAAAGTAATACCTTTAATGTTATGTGCTGCCAGTCCAGTAGGAGCGGTAACAACACAAGACAGTGATGACTCAGTCCTTTCCTGCAAATAACAAGAAATTGCTTTAATAAGGAAACTTTTTCCAGTTCCCGCTTCTCCACTCACGTACAGTCGGACAGGCTTCAACGACGTACATGAGCACTCTTTCTTCTCATGACTTAATCCATGATCAATTTGCTTGGTAACTTCATCATATATTTTCCTCTGCTCAACGTTGAGTTGTTTTTCCAAGACTTCTAAGTTAACCGCATCCTCCTGAGCATGTGCCATGGCTCTTTCCACTTCATTCATAGCAGTGGCAGCTTCATTTTCGATAATAGGTCCTCCTAGTGGATCCTGACTCAATGAAACAGAACTCTGACTGTCCTGAGAACTGTCTCTGGCAATCTCGGCTGCAATCGTTGCTTCCTGCTCAATTTCCAAAGTCAACATTTCTTGATATTTGGGAAAAGCAGGACATTCTATGGTCTCCTTAGCAGCAGTGAAAGAGTCTTCGTAACAGAGGAAATCTCCAAGCAGTTCCTCTTCTGCACGCCAAGGCTTGAAAAGTTGCAAAAGTGCTAAATAGAAAAACTCCTTTTTTTCTGGAGATTCGCCACTCAATTTTCGATGGTTTACTAATTGGCATTTTCTTTGCTTGACCAGACATCCCTCACTTCCAATTACAGCATAAATTCCTTTCTCAATATCTTCTTTGATGTTCCTCTTGAATATATCATTTTGTAGAACCTCATATAGACAAACATTCTCAAGGTGACTGCTTCGATTTGGATAATATGTATCCAACATGTTGGTCTTCAAAATGTCGGTACTGTTTGGTTCCTTTTCTGCCAAATACTCAATTTCCCGGACAGGTTTTAGAACTCAATTTCGCGTTGCAGCAAGACCAAGACTCGCCCAAACGATACTCCTGGATTTGGCATAGAGACTTGCTGAAGACAACCGGTCAGAACATTCATAAGCTCTGATTTCTCGATGCGACAACATCTTCAGACTGAAACTGTACAACTTCTTGCTGAGGCTCTTTTCATGGGAAATGTCCTCCCACATATCCTTCAATTCTGTCTTTTCTTTTTTGGTGATGTAAGATGTCACATACCGAGCCACAGCCATACAGTTGTCAGCCACAAACTGTATATCCATGTTAGCATTCCACATGGACAAAATCACTGGGTTGTAGTCGTTGATGTACTTGGACTCTTCGTTCCTTTTCAAATTGTATGTATTTTTGGGTGATTTCCTCGTCACATTATGTCGCAGCGAAGACATCAAACTGTTCACTCTTCCTTTAGAAATCACCGGTCGTGGATAGTTGAAACGACATTTGGTGTAGAACTTGTCCTTCTTTCTGAATTTACGACGACAGTACTTTCCACAATGATGGCTTTGGAAACGTAGAACTTGTTCTCTTAGGCTTTTCTTCTCCGTTGCGTTTGGAACAGCACACATAGAATACTGTTCTATGAAATTCATCACTAAGTCATATGGATCTGTTCCAAATTTAGGTGCATCCTTGATCCACAGCAACATATGTATATGAGGAGCACCTCTTGCTTGGTACTCCTTTCTCCAGAAGAAATCCAACACCTCTCCAAGAGGTGGATTCTTCTTATTTGTGATGAAAGACATCATAGCTTCAAATCTATGATTGAAGTACCTGCATACATTCACTGGATCCAAGGAACACAGTTCTCCAGGTGTCTTGAATTCAATGTTTTCAATATTTCCATTTGCCTCTCGTAGAAATTCAAGTAAGTCTTCCCAGCCATACTCGGCACAGCTCAGAGTGAGGAACCATATTGGAGTTCCTAAGTTCCTCAGCATACATTTTAAATCACCATGACGACGGTACCAGTACTCATTAGTACCACGCTGACACGCCATGAGATTAATTAGGTGAGAATCCAAAATACTGTCTTGGACATTGACTTTATGCATAAAGTCACTTGCCGAGATGTTTCGCATCTGTATACCACTTTTTAAGATGTGGTTCACTGCATATGACAGTCCAGACAGATCGCTTCAAACAGGAGATGAAACAAATAGGGAATGCATTGACGAAACCTAGGATCTTCTGCATACAATCGTAAAGTCCGGTATTCAGACGCAGGAATTTGATGAGGTCGCTCATCATATCTTCCTCCTTGACCTGTTGGAAATAGCTGTGGGAAACACCGAGCTTCCAAACTTTCCTCCCAAACACTAATGGGACTCCCTTTGGATTGTTTCATTTGAAACAACTCAATAGCATTCCCCATGAATTCCTTGGAATGCAAAGGATGAACACTATAATGTTCATATATTTCTTCACTTTTAGAGGCCTCTACTTTCTCAATTTGGCCAGCACACAAATCGCTATCCTCTTCATCACTTACTTCCTCTTCTGCAACATATACATTCTTATAGTACTTATTATTTTTCTTCAAATACAATGTTGCCTTTTTGACTTTCCTAACATCCACTAAATCTTGCCATATTTTCTTATTCTTTGTCGGAACCCCATTAACCAAGATAACCAGAGGATCCTCTTCCACTTTTTCTACTCCAATTGTGTTAATGTTTTTGTTCAAATCTAGAGGCAAATAAACAACTCTTCCCTTTAATCCTCTCTGTAAATCTGATGGAGGCAACTTCCCTGTCTTTGGCTCCATTCTTACAATAGCCTGAAAGGGATGGATACTTTGAATCAAAATAGATTCATAAGTATTTAAATCCTTCAATTCAAAAGGAACCTCAACCAATTCCAGATTATTATGAACCGCCCTAGCAGGCATCTGGTTTCGGTTTAATTTGTTACAACAATAAGTACACACACGTTGATCCGATCCCAAATCAAAATAATTTTCTACCATCAAGTATGTGGCAAAATCCTTCCATTCACTATTATTTTCCCTTTCACTTTTTGCATATAAATCCACTAACTTAGTCTGATTCTTATAATAAGTGCGTCGACAACACACACAAGTGAAATTAGGCCTCTCACTTGATTTCATCTGAAACGTGGCAATTTCCTTCTGAAATTTATCTATACTAGAAACCTGTACATTATCTTCAACATTACCCTCTACTTCTGGGTCAATTTGAACATTCTCATCTTTACTTCCAAAGTAACAAAACTCAATTTCTTCACAAATATTCTTCACATCTATTTCAGAACCATGCAAAAGAGCAGCACATAATTGTTTAAGCATAATTGCTGGACTCTTAGCATGATACAACATTCTCACTAATTTTCTCACTTTATTATGATGCACTGCTAGCATCCTGAAATTATGAAAAACACTCTGGCATACTCTCCTGGAAAGACAAGCCAGTGAATGACCACGCAAACATGTCATTTGTCTCACTCTGCAAGGATCTAATTCTTGCAACAACTTCATTTTCTGCTTCAAACTTTTCTTATTAAATATCCGTACAAAATCACAAAGCAAATTGATGGAATCCTGTCGCACACTGCAAATAGAACTACACTTCCAAATGTACACAGGACCCTTAGGACGTCTTCCTAAAACCTCATTACCTAACACCTCATCTGTCTCTGTTGTCACAAGTTTTTCTTTTTCAACTGGACAACCATCCTTCAGTTCATAAGCTCGACCACTGGTGTCAACTGCAAACACCAAATCATTATCCTGAAAATAACTCTTCTCATTAAAAAATGCCTCACAACTTGAACTATGCATCCATTTTCCGGAAAAAACTTCACAAAAGTTACTACGATTTACTACTCTCTTCCATCTACTATTTGATTTGAAATCAGAAATTACCTTGTTTAGTTTCCTAATTCTATTGATTACCAAAATAAATAACTTTCGCTTAATTTCGAAAGCATTATCAATAATTTTCTCTACATTTTTCTTCTTCTTATAAAATGCCACTTTCTGTTGGCCTTTCTTAATATTTTTTAATAAATTAACTATTATCCTGTTGCGGAACATTCGTTTTCGAATGTCCCTAAACTGTTGTTTCCTTCTACTATCATGCACAGAGTTATCTCTTGCTCTAGCAGTAACATTTTTGATTGGTCTTTCCTTTCCATTTAAATTGCTTTTCTTTTTCTGGACTGAAACATTTTTTGGAGAAATACTTTTTTTACTACAAATATTTCCTATGAATGATTTCGTGCTCTTACCCGGAGCTTTCTTGGTGATTTCACAAGTTTTTTGGGGATAGGACTGCTGCAATAATAGATGATCTTGCTGTCTTTGACGTTTTCTAGCCTTTCTAATTCGATTCTTAGTTGGCATTTTTCAAATTTTGAAATGATCTGCAGTTGAATCTGTGGAAAAATATAATAAAAAATGTCATTAACCACTATTACCAAACAGTAAATGAATAACAGTCATCAAAAACTTAACACCCTGCTTATTATTTAACATAGCAAATCTTTTGCACCACCACTGCGTCACAAAAATGACACACAGTGGTACAAAACAGGCATACACCTATCATAAATCTCTCCCTAACATTTTAAATGATTGATTCAGGATGACGATAAGGTGTGGCCTATCTAGAGGTTTGTTTGGGCCCAGATCTTTGGAGTGGGGTGAATGTGTGTCATTGATCCACATTCGGTCCATCACCTGTTTTGTTTGTTTGAGGTGAGGCCAACACAAGGTTGCAGATGAGATTTTCGCTTGTTGAAGAAAACAAAGGAGATAATACATGTGAAGGCCTACCAATGAAGTAAGTCATGTCCACTTCACTCTTGAACAAAGGGCAGACCTCTTTTGAATCTGTGGTCACACCTAAACTTCATCTGCACAATGTCATTCATAAACTTAGGAAACACTAGTGATGTAATTGAAAAATGTGAAATTTCTTTTCCTCATTTCAGAATTACATCACCTGTGTTTCCTCATTGACTTAAAATGTCCTTAATACACATGAAAGCGTTTTTTTGATTGCCCTCGCACCATTTTTGGGTCATTTTGAACATGGCTATGTTACTCCCATAATCAAAATCTAAATTTGCCAAGCACAGGTGGGAGCGTTTTTACAAGAAACTTGCCCCATGAAGAACGCTTTCCATTTAAAAAGGGAAAAATAACATCATAGACACTCAAATGCCTTATAAATATGACCCAAACAACCTATGAAGCTCTAGCAGTACATATCCAGAAATGTAATTGATTTCAAAACATCGTTTTTAAACACAGCATATAAATCAATTGTATACCTACATTCAAGAGGAAATGACTGAAAATGTCCTTGAGACACATGAAAGCATTTTTTTGAATGCCCTTGCACCATTTTTGGGACATTTTTAACATGGCTATGTAACTCCCATAATCAAAATCTAAATTTGCCAAGCACAGGTGGGAGCGTATTTACAAGAAACTTGCCCCATGAAGAACGCTTTCCATTTAAAAAGGGAAAAATAACATCATAGACACTCAAATGCCTTATAAATATGACCCAAACAACCTATGAAGCTCTAGCAGTACATATCCAGAAATGTAATTGTTTTCAAAAATCGTTTTTAAACACAACATCTCTGTTTCAGCTTACATGAGAGACCATGGAATGGGCTCCATGTACAACAATAACTTGTGTTACTGCATGCCAGAATGCTACACCGAATATGCAATTACAATTTCTCGAAGAAACAAAATCTATTTGTATATCACTTGAGACAAAGCCACATTTTAAAAACACAGCTTTCTTCATCATTTTCTCCTCAAATCATACTATTCTCTATCTAAATTAAATACATCTTTTCTCACCTTAGCAAATACTTTTTGAGTTTCAAAACAGTCTCAGAAATACTCCAAATTGTCTTCAGCAGAACAAAGAGGATGCACTCCAGAGGCTGCAGCTATAGAAAGCACAGAAATGCTGATATTCATTTCACATATCTCTCATATTAGCCAATCATAACTCTTCCCTCACTTTTTTCAAATCAAAACCCTTCCCCCCTCTGCCCTCTCTGCCTTTTTTGCTTAGCAACCACCTCCTGAAAGACCTCTCATGTTTGCAAGTTCATACAACAATGTTTCAATTGAACTCTGAACTCTCAGTGCACCTGCGTATCCAGTGCAATCTTTCATTAAATGTTTTTTCCTTGACCATTCAAATTACATCTTTCAAAGAACACATCCATGCACCCTAACTTTCTGTTTTCAGAAATGGAAATGCACCAATCACTGCTAATGAATCATTAGCACTGGAAATCCACAGTTTTTTTTCTTTACAAACTCCTACTGTTTCAACTGCCCTTTCATTACCACACTTCATCTGACTGCAGCCCAACCTTCTCTCACCATGTTTAATGTCTGGATTGTTGGACATAGTTACATCTACTGGGCTCAAAGGTATGCTGAGAACAGAAATTTACCTAACCTCAATTTACAAGATGTGGAAATTAAGTGGTTGGGCCAAAGAGGATTAAAATGTCACCAATTGATACCATTGGTGAAAACCTTTATGCATTTGCCAAAACCTGACCTGTTAATTGTGCACTGTGGAGGTAATGATTTGGGCACTTTGACTGGAGTAGGTCTGGAAATGCTTTTAAAGGACACCTTTGAGCAATTAATGGCACTTTTTCCTCAAACTGCCTTGGTATATTCCAATATATGCCAAAGACAGAAATGGAGGTGGTCCAACCATTTTTGTCCACAAATTGAGAAGTTGAGGAAGCATGTAAACAAATCTGTTTCAGCTTACATGAGAGAACATGGAATGGGCTCCATGTACAACAATAACTTGCGTTACTACATGCAAGATATCTACAGAGGAGATGGAGTTCACTTCTCAGATGAGGGCAACAGAATTTTCATTTTGAATTTAAGACTGTGCATTGGTACCTACTTATAAGTACCTAAATGTACCATAAACCCAAAAGCTCTTCTCAGAGCTACCCTTCATCTGATCACTCACAATTATTATTTTTTTCTAACTTTTGTCACTAATTTTCAACAAAGTACGCTCCCCGGGGCGCTACCCGGTACGCGAACCGGAAGCTAACCTCGCGGAATTTTAAAAAAAAATGTTTTTTTTCGCACATATAAGCCTCCTCAGCCACCCTCAGAAAACCTAGGGGATCAAGATAAGTCTACCATGCCCCCTTCTACCCATTCTGAACATTATTTGCCCTCCATCTTGTATCTTAATGCGACCAAAACACAAAACGGTGGACTCACGTAACGCTTAAGGTTCGCGTACCGGGTCGCTCGCCGGGAAGCGCACCATAAAAAAAGGTGGGAAAGTAATTTACAGAA
This sequence comes from Lissotriton vulgaris, assembly GCF_964263255.1. Lineage (NCBI taxonomy): Eukaryota > Metazoa > Chordata > Amphibia > Caudata > Salamandridae > Lissotriton > Lissotriton vulgaris. The sequence goes on from NW_028246292.1 coordinate 85,531, forward strand.
AAACGACTGGAAACACTTTCACCAAATATAGATTAGCTCATACTACATACCAATCCCTTTCATTTTCACAACTTTGATTGAAATTCCATTTAGCCATTTAGCCTGTAGACCTCTCTAAATACCGTGAAGTAAATTACTTCACAAAACACATCTGAAGTGTTGGAATTGACAACCAATGAAAATGTTACTTTCATTTTCTACTTTTATTACCTGACATTTGATTGGTTATATACCTGAATATATATAAAGGAAGAGAAGAAAACACAGCCATTTTGACTGCTACTTCTTGTTGTACATTACATTTGAATAGTTACTAAACACTTCAACTTGTTTGTGAAGGTAAGTTGTTATTTTTAAAACTGAAGTATATTGTGCACTATAACTTAATATGGTAGACTTTTTCTGATAGTTATATACTATCCATCTGTAGTAGTTATAGATTTAGATAGACTTCTCTGTCATAGTTATGGATGGAGTTAGGCTTCTCTTGGTTAAATCACATACACTTTTTTTATAGTCCTATTTCCACTCTGATACTATACACTGCCAGAAGATAATTTCACTGATAAAAACTGCCTATCTAAAATTAATCCCAACAGTGCCCTATCTCTACTGATATATATTTTTTTAATCCAAATTTCAGGCAAAATGGAAGGCGAGCAGCAAGTTCAATTTAAAATTCTACTGCAAGAGAGCAGCCAAGAAAACATTGATGAAAATCAAAATGAATTTATGGATGAAAGTAGGGACCAGGAACTACTACAATGTGTGGAAGCAGTGGATAACCTGCTTAAAAATGAGGACATTTTACACCCTCATAGACTACAAAATATATTCAATGACAATTTTGAAATTTCTGACAATGAAATGTTAGAAAGTTTAATGAATTATGAAACACAATCAAAATAAAAAAAATGCTTTAAAAATAAAGAAAACAAAAAAAATCAACAAAAACAACAAACAATTAACATACAGTATTTGAAAAGTCTATCATTCTTTTATCCTTATAGTACGCTGCCCAGAACGCTTTCCGGTTCGCGGACTAGGCGCTCACCACGCAAAAAAAAAAAAACTTTTTTTTTTTTTTGCCCTGCTGGGCCCTTTTAAAACCTCCACATAAAACCTAGGGGGTCAACGAGGATCTACTATGCCCCCTTATGGTAATTTCCCCCTTTGTTTTGGCCTCCTCTTGTCTCTCGATCCTACCGAGAGACAAGATGGCGGCCGCTCCGGACTGTTTAGAATGTTGACAGACACCAGAGAGCCAATCAGCATCGCATCGCAAAGTTCCGTTACGCGAAAAGTACGCGAACCGGAGCGCTACCCGGAGCGCTGTTACAGATATATATCTTTTTTTTAACGTTAATTTCTCAAAATCCACTGGAGAACATATATTGAGACCTAGCAAAGGCACATCGGGCTAACAGTCCCTACAATTTTGCCAAGTTTTGTGCAAATCCATTCAGCCGTTCGGGCTAAAAGTGAGGCCAACCGCCCTATGGAAATTAACATGGGAAAAACGTGTTTTGGGACCCCCCTTTTTTCTCGGCCCCCCCTTGCCGAACCCCCCCCAAATTTTCAGGGGCTGCTCAGAAACAAAATGTGCCATTTTCCTGAAAATTTCAGCCAATTCAGTCCACAAACGCCTAAGTTATTAGACATAGAATTTTCAGAAATCCCATAGGGAAAAAATCCTAACTATATATACCTACTGGCGATCGCCAGTAGGTAATATATATATATATATATATATTACCTACTGGCAGTCGCCAGTAGGTATATATAGTTAGGATTTTTTCTCTATGGGATTTTTGAAAATTCTATGTCTAATAACTTTGGCGTTTGTGGACGGAATCGGCTGAAATTTTCAGGAAAATGGCACATTTTGTTTCTGAGCAGCCCCTGACAATTTGGGGGGGTTTCATCAAGGGGGGGCCGAGAAAAAAGGGGGGTCCCAAAACGCGTTTTTCCCATGTTAATTTCCATAGGGCGGTTGGCCTCACTTTTAGCTCGAACGGCTGAATGGATTTGCACGAAACTTGGCAAAATTGTAGGGACTGTTAGCCCGATGTGCCTTTGCTAGGTCTCAATATATGTGCTCCAGTGGATTTTGAGTAATTTAGGTTAAAAAAAAGATATATATCTGGGCGGAGCCTAACCACACATCTGATCTGATTGGCTGTCAGCACTTCATCCAAGAAGTGTTGGCAGCCATCTTGGGACCAATATACATGATAGCACCTCATTAAAAAGCATTGTAGTTAATAGAGGGTTTTAGGACTTTAGTTACATTATAAATCATTTGTTGATGGTACCATACGTACCATACTCGTTTTAGGAATTGTGGTGGGTTCTAAGGTGATTTTACCATGTGAAAAAACATTCTGCTGTGATATCATGAATATTGTTTGAAAGAAAACTAATATCTCATGATTTTCCCACAGTGGTTTGGAAGGGGATCTATAAGCTAAACTGAAAGCATATTTTCTGTAAATTCACATTATCTTTCTCAGTCATGTGAAAATGAAGTCTGACATTCTCAGTAAAATATGTACATCCAACAAGGACAGAGACTGTCAGTTGATTCCTTTGTGTTCTACTGCAGCCTCCTAGAGTGTTCTAAAGAACAACTAGAGCGCTAACAGTCCTACTTATTACAAAGGTATGGCACACCTGAAGCCATCTTGATTGGAATAAAGTGGTAACTCTTAAAACATTTAATTTAAAAAGAAACAACATGAGGGGGTTTATTTTGCCATAGAAAGTATGATTAGTGCTGCAGAATGAAAAATTAGGGCACATTTTGAGTGACTTCTCAAATCCTTTTCTATTTCATTAAAACATTCTGACATGCAGTCTCCCAAAATGGCCACCAGAGACAAAAGAGCCCAAATGTAGCCCAAATATCACCCAGATGTAGCCCAAGTATAGCCCAATGACAGAATGTCCCAGAGTGTTCTAAAGAACAACTAGAGTGCTAACAGTCCTACTTATTACAAAGGTATGGCACACCAGAAGCCATATTGATTGGAATAAAGTGGTAACTCTTAAAACATTTAATTTAAAAAGAAACAACATGAGGGGGTATATTTTGCCATCGAAAGTATGATTAGTGCTGCAGAATGAAAAATTAGGGCACATTTTGAGTGACTTTTCAAATCCTCTTCTATTTCATTAAAAAATTCTGACATGCAGTCTCCCAAAATGGCCACCAGAGACAAAAGAGCCCAAATGTAGCCCAAATATCACCCAGATGTAGCCCAAGTATAGCCCAATGACAGAATGTCCCAGAGTGTTCTAAAGAACAACTAGAGCGCTAACAGTCCTACTTATTACAAAGGTATAGCACACCTGGAGCCATTGTGATGGGAATAAAGTGGTAACTCTTAAAACATTTAATTTAAAAAGGAACAACATGAGGGGGTATATTATGCAATAGAAGGTATTATTAGTGCTGCAGAAAGAAAAATTAGGGCACATTTTGAGTGACTTTTCAAATCCTCTTCTATTTCATTAAAAAATTCTGACATGCAGTCTCCCAAAATGGCCACCAGAGACAAAAGAGCCCAAATGTAGCCCAAATATCACCCAGATGTAGCCCAAGTATAGCCCAATGACAGAATGTCCCAGAGTGTTCTAAAGAACAACTAGAGCGCTAACAGTCCTACTTATTACAAAGGTATGGCACACCTGAAGCCATCTTGATTGGAATAAAGTGGTAACTCTTAAAACATTTAATTTAAAAAGGAACAAAATGAGGGGGGATATTTTGCCATATGAATTATGATTAGTGCTGCAGAAAGAAAAATTAGGGCACATTTTGAGTGACCTTTCAAACCCTCTTCAATTTCATTAAAAAATTCTGACATACAGTCTCCCAAGATGGCCACCAGAGACAAAAGAGCCTAAATGTAGCCCAAATATCACCCAGATGTACCCCAAGTATAGCCCAATGACAGAATGTCCCAGAGTGTTCTAAAGAACAACTAGAGCGCTAACAGTCTTACTTGTGACAAAAGTATGGCACACCAGAAGCCATCTTGATTGGAATGAAGTGGTAAGTCTGAAAACACTCAATTTAAAAAGGAACAACATGAGGGGGTTAATTTTGACATAGAAAGTATGATTAGTGCTTCAGAAAGAAAAATTAGGGATCATTTTGAGTGACTTCTCAAATCCTCTTCTATTTCATTAAAAGAATTCTGACATGCAGACTGAAACATGCACTTTGAATACCAGCAGCAGACGTCCCTGGTGAGCAGTAGCTTTACTACAGTGATCTAATGTGCAACTAGAGTGCTAACATTCAGAATTTATGGCAAATGTGTGACACATCTGAATGCCTTCTTGATGGAACCAAAGTAAACAAGCATTGAAAATGCAATGGATCTCGCCCTCGTTTAAGTTAAAGCCATTCTGTTTGTAATGAGGTGGCTTTTTAGCTTTGCTTTTATTAGTGTTTTTTCAACTTTCATGTAAATAACATGCATCTATATGCATATAAGTATATGTATGCATGCATTTATGTTTGTATTTATATAGATATACAGATGATATATGTTTATATATGTATGTATATATATATATTCACTGAAAAAACCAAAGGCTATAGACCATATATAGTTAGGAATTAGCATTTACAAAACCTTGAAAATTCACTGAAAAAACCATAGGTTATAGACCATATATAGTTAGGCATTAGCATTTACAAAACCTTGAAAATTCACTGAAAAAACCATAGGTTATAGACCACATATAGTTAGGAATTCGCATTTACAAAACCTTATTTTACTCACACAAAACCATTGAAATTCCATATATAGTTAGTTGCACTAACTATATATCGCGCACCCGCAATCCACTGCTGATGATGTCACATATTACATCATTCATGACATGGTCAGTGACATCACTGATGACATCACTGATGACATCTCAAATGAAATCACTGATGACATCACTGATGACAACATCCAGTGACTGTATGTTTCTGAAAAGTTAAAATATGTCTTACATATTGAAGAATGAGTGGATGTATAAGTGTCTGGATGAAGGATTTAGTAGGTGCATGACTGACTGTATGAGTGAGTGATTAAATGTGTCTCACTGAGTGCATGGGTTAGTGACTAAACTGTCTTAATTTGTGCATCATTATGTCTGTTGTTCTGTAAACTGTTGCATGTGTTGATAAGTAGCTATATGAGTAACCATATGGGTTATTGATTGGTTGCCCAAGTATTTGTATGGGAGACTGAGTGTGTGTGTGGGTGGCTGGGAGGTGTATGACTCTGTGCATAGATGTGTGAGCAGTTGATTCACTAGATGTATGGTTTCAAAAGTGCATGTGGAAACAGCTGTATGGGCGGTTGACTGTGTGCATGAGTGTATTGGTGAGTGAATGGATATCTCAGTGCTACATGTCAAAGTAAGTACATATGTAAAACACAGTACATGTGAGAGTTGACATATATAAATAACTGTGCATAAGAGCCAGTGAATGTGTGAGTGGCTGTATGGATCATTGTGAACTTGTATCAGGGATTGTATAAGAGAGTAAATATGTGTTAGTATATGTTTGAATAAGTAAAGTTTGTATAACTGTATAGTTGAGGAAATGGAGGTGTGATTGATTCTTTGCATGACTGACTAGGTGTGTGAGTAACTCCATGGATGAGTGACAGTCTGTGAGTGTCTGTTTACACTGATTGTATCTAAGGTTATATTAGAGTCTGAAGAGGTTCATCGTATTATCACATGAATGATATCATCAGTGATGTGATCAGTAATGTCAAATGAGATGTCATCAGTGATGTCATTTGAGATGTCATCAGTGATGTCATTTGAGATGTCATCAGTGATGTCATCAGTGATGTCACTGACCATGTCATGAATGATGTAATATGTGACATCATCAGCAGTGGATTGCGGGTGCGCGATATATAGTTAGTGCAACTAACTATATATGGAATTTCAATGGTTTTGTGTGAGTAAAATAAGGTTTTGTAAATGCGAATTCCTAACTATATATGGTCTATAACCTATGGTTTTTTCAGTGAATTTTCAAGGTTTTGTAAATGCTAATGCCTAACTATATATGGTCTATAACCTATGGTTTTTTCAGTGAATATATATATATATATATATATATATATATATATATTCACTGAAAAAACCATAGGTTATAGTCGATATATAGTTAGGAATTTGCATTTACAAAACCTTGAAAATTCAATGAAAAAACCATTGGTTTTAGGCCATATATAGTTAGGGATTTGCATTTACAAAACCTTATTTTACTCGCATAAAACCATTGAAATTCCATATATAGTTAGATGCACTAACTATATATCGCGCACCCGCAATCCACTGCTGATGATGTCACATATTACATCATTCATGACATGGTCAGTGACATCACTGATGACATCACTGATGACAACATCCAGTGACTGTATGTTTCTGTAAAGTTTAAATATGTTTTACATATTGAAGAATGAGTGGATGTATAAGTGTCTGGATGAAGAATTTAGTAGGTGCATGACTGACTGTATGAAAGAGTGATTAAATGTGTCTCACTGAGTGCATGGGTTAGTGACTAAACTGTCTTAATTTGTGCATCAGTATGTCTGTTGTTGTGTAAGCTGCTGCATGTGTTGATCAGTAGCTATATGAATAACTATATGGGTTATTGATTGGCGTAAGAGAGGAGGCGACTTTGATGGGGAGAGTATTCGGGATTGCCTTGGGGCTGTTTTTCACTGGTTCCATTTAAACAGCCTTAAGTGCAATTCCGACAAGTCCGAAGTACTCTTCTTTGGGTGCGACACAGAACCAGATTGGCAGACCTGGTGGCCACGGGATATGTTCCCTCCGTCCTGCTCCTCTCAGGTTGCTAAGAATCTGGGGGTGAAGATGGATAACAGGCTTACCTTGAAATCCCAGATCCTGGGGGTGTCGGGCATTTGCTTTGGCATCCTCAGGATGCTGCGGAGGTTTCTTCCTCTGTTATCCGTGGAACATAGGACGCTGACTGTCCAGGCTCTGATTGGGTCCAGGTTGGATTATTCCAACGTTCTTTACCTGGGCCTCCCAGAGTACTTGTTGCAGCGGCTTCAAGTGGTACAGAACGCCGCCGCCAGGGCAATCTTTGGCCTTAGCAGGCGCTCCAGGGCCTCGGGCTTGCTGGCAACTTTACACTGGCTTCCTATCCGCAAGAGGATCGCCTTTAAGGCATTGACCTTGGCCTACAAAGCTCTTCACAAGGAGGGAGCCAAGTACCTCCAAAAGAGACTGGTCTTTTATCATCCGACCAGGTCTCTGAGGTCGGAAGCCCTGCACCTTGCTGTTGTCCCCCGGGTAAAGAAAGCGCGCCTCGGAGGCCGCTCCTTTGGACTGCTGGCATCTCAGCTGTGGAACTCTCTACCACTGACCCTGCGGGGAGCCACCAGCCTACTGGCTTTTAGGAAAGGCCTTAAAACTTGGCTGTTCACTCAGTAGCCGGTCTTCCGTGAATCTCTGGCCCACTCTTCTGTTAGTTTTTATCTGGTGTTATGTTTGTATGTTGCAGTATTGTCTCTTTCTCCAATAAAGCGCCGGGACACTCTTTTTGAGTAGCCGTGCGCTATAGAAATAAATAAATAACATAACATAACATAACATAACATTGGTTGCTCAAGTATTTGTATGGGAGACTGAGTATGTGTGTGGGTGGCTGGGAGGTGTATGACTCTGTGCGTAGATGTGTGAGCAGTTGATTCACTAGGTGTATGAGTTCAAGAGTGCATGTGGAAACAGCTATATGGGTGGTTGACTGTGCATGGGTGTGTTGGTGAGTGAATGGATATCTCAGTGCTACATGTGCAAGTAAATACGTATGTAAAACACAATACATGTGAGAGTTGACATATATAAATAACTGTGGATAAGAGCCAGTGAATGTGTGAGTGGCTGTATGGATCACTGTGAGCTTGTATCAGGGATTGTATAAGAGAGTAAATATGTGTTAGAATATGTTTGAATAAGTAAGGTGTGTATAACTGTATAGTTGAGGAAATGGAGGTGTGATTGATTCTTTCCATGACTGACTAGGTGTGTGAGTAACTCCATGGATGAGTGACAGTCTGTGAGTGTCTGTTCATACTGAGTGTATGTAAGGTTATATGAGAGTCTGAAGAGGTTCATTGTATTATCACATGAGTGATGTCATCAGTGATGTCATCAGTGATGTCAAATGAGATGTCATCAGTGATGTCATTTGAGTTGTCATCAGTGATGTCATCAGTGATGTCACTGACCATGTCATGAATGATGTAATATGTGACATCATCAGCAGTGGATTGCGGGTGCGCGATATATAGTTAGCGCATCTAACTATATATGGAATTTCAATGGTTTTATGCGAGTAAAATAAGGTTTTGTAAATGCAAATCCCAAACTATATATGGCCTAAAACCAATGGTTTTTTCATTGAATTTTCAAGGTTTTGTAAATGCAAATTCCTAACTATATATCGACTATAACCTATGGTTTTTTCAGTGAATTTCAATGGTTTTTTAATAGCAAATATGAAAAGCTTTAAAATGTCTAGTACGTGATAGATAAAAACTTTTTCGTGTTTATGCACGCTGATGTGCTTTGAACGCTGCCCCCTCCCCTCTTTTCTCTTAGTAGTACTCTCTCTTTGCAGATAGTGAAGAGTAGTTAACGCAGGCCTTTACCCCCGTTGTAATCCGTCCTGCCTGCTTGTCTCTCCATTTGATTGATTATTATCCAAGCATTTACTGTTTTACAATTGATTCTCCTTGGTTCATTCTCTATTTACAAACAAGCACAAAGTCGCAATACTCTGTTTAGTCTTTGCTGATCGTGAAAAATCGTGTAAAAAAATAAAAGTAATCGAGCAAAATCAGTAGGCCACTAATTGGATCTCTTTTTGACCTCGCTAAAATAGAAATATTATAAACAACCCTTCATGAGAAATACGAAAATAGTGAGATGAACTGAGCTCCACACCATGAGGGCTGCAAGACAGCTCGGCTCCATCACCCATCCCGCCCAAAATAACGACAAACCCTATGCAAATATTAAAAATATAGACAACACACCAGCAAAGAAACAGGGTAAAACATTTTATTAAATAACTATTTACATAACGTTGGTTTATAAGATGATGTCAGTAGTGGACCGATGTGTGAATAGGTCGGAAGCAGCACAAGGCGCCAAGATCCGGATGGCAAGTCCTGGATGTTGGGTGCCATAGTTCAGAGTTCTGAGTTTGAGCCTTTTCAATGCCTGTGCTTTGTTGTTTCCCCTCCATCAAAAACAAAAAAAATATATAAAACTGTGCAAAAATACAAAAAAATCAAAAAATGTTTACAAAAGCAGTGCTTGTAAGACTGTCTGAAGCTTATTTCCACCTACTGCAGCTTCACTATTCTCAAAGTAAGTGAGGGTCGTTTGTGGACCTGACTGCATTTGAAAACAATGTTATATGGTACCTCCCTAAACCGCTTGACAGAGGCCCCCGAGGGACGGTGTGATGGCACGGACTCGGAGAAGACGCTTGGCTCCGACCCCCTCCCCAAGTCTTATAGCACTGGTGTAGCCTGAGATCGCCCCCGACATAGGCGGCCGGCTCCCGGGGTCCGGCGGAACTTTTTGCCTTTTGATGACTCTTCTATTCTGGACTTTGTCCCACAATCCGTTTGACCTGAAGACACGCTGTAGTGGGGCGCCCCTTTACTGTTTTAGTTGCCATTCCGCCCGCTTTTGCTACACTGTGCCTCTTCCGCCATTCAGCTGTTTACCGCCCGCTCTTGCGACTACAGTGTCTCGCTCACCATGTAGTTAAGTTGCTCCCGCTCTTGCGGTGCAGCGATAGGCGGCTGCCACAGGACTCTCAAAATGGCGGCCGGCTCTTCGGTTTTGGGCCTGGTCCACTAAAATGGCCCTGGGACACCTTTGAACTCGGACGCTTCCCTGATAGGGCTTGGGTCCCATTCTCGAAAGCGTCCCCTCAGCCGTGAAGATTCTACAAAAGTCTTGGGGGCCCGACTCCCGCAGGCTTCTGGTGGGGAGCGGCTGCCATGTCTGCTCGTGGAATGGCCACGACGGAGCTACGAGATGGTAGTGCTCTCATGCTGACGCCAGCTTTAGTCTGAAACATCCAGAAATACTGTAGACTACCAATTCGATCAGTTCCGGTAGCGCCCCAACATGACCCGGAAGAGAAGAACTTGCCCTCCCCTCTTTGACTGATGGTTCTTGTTGCCTGTCCCCTCTGTTGTCATTTAACAGAACTTTTTGGACTGCTGAAAGGGGTTGTGTTCCGAACGCTGGTTGGTGGAGACATTTTGACTATATTCTTGACCTACGTTGTCGCGTAATACGTTATATGACACGCCGCGTTAGCCCACCCGGAAGTGATCCGAGGCGCGGCGCGCAGCGCGTAACGTAAGCATAACAGGTCATGTGACTTGTTAATAAAACTTTTCATTGGTTCATTTTACTTTTGTTATTTTAATGATGAAAAGCTTGGTCATATGACCTAAAAATTACGCTTTTTATTGTTTTCGAACATTATGTTTTTTTTAAACATATGTTATAATATTCCAGGCTAATGTACTTTCCCGGAAAATTTACAACTGTCCTGCAAGTAAAATATATTCCTTTTTCGAGAAAAAGGGCGTTTCTTCGTTCCATGACGGAGCCGTTGAGTAAAAGAGACTCGGCCTGCTGTCTTAGTCGCCGATACGCCTGATTATCAGATTCTTATCGATCACTTTATGTTGCAGGAGTGGAAAACACAACTGCCCTTGACCATTTATCTTTACTGCGTTCCTACATATTATACCTTTTATCCATCATGTAATTGGACTGCTTTATTTCACTTGCCTTTTACTGATTCGAAAACAGTGACTAAAAGTAAAAACTTTACCAATGTAAATACTACTACCGTGTTTTGTTTTAAAAACCTTTATTGTGAAAATGTCAGTATACAAATATGGGCCTATAACCACGTGGGCCGGCCACGGAGCAAACTGAAATCGTATATGATGAGGAGACATTTACACTGTAGAGGAACGTAACGAGCGGGCCATTAGGTTGCAAGAACTAAGGTGTCTAACAGTTGCAGAATCGGTGGACGTACATTTTGTAATTAAAATAAGACAGGGCCACTTACAATAAAATTTTCTAGATATACATTTGCGGGCAAGGAGTTACGAGTCCCATTTATACCGGCACCATTTTGGGCGACGCCGGGCAGGTCCAAGATATAGTCAAAATGTCTCCACCAACAATCGGCCAGACCAGAACCCCTTTCGGCCCTTTATGCTACAAGATGGTGTCTTCCATTCAGAAAATATTGTTGGCAGCATTTTGAAAGGAAAGATAAACAGCCGTTCTCCTAGTGAGTCTCACATTGTTACATTTAGGAAGAATGTTGAAGAGTAATATGTGGAAAATCTGAAGCCATTTTTCTACAAACTCTCAATCAGCCTTGGATGGAAAAAAAAATCCTGAAGAATGTACAAACTGAAAACCAATTTTTGTCTGTATAGCATCAACAGCAACGCTTGAGTCAGCTTTGTGTCAAGCCGCCATTTTCATTCAATCAATAGCGTCCCCCTGCACACATTCAGGAACCTGGTCGTGTCTTCAGGTGAAACGGATTGTGGAACAAGAAGCAGAAAGGAAAAGGAAAAAAGTTCCGCCGGACCTCGGGAGCCGGCCGCCTATGTCATGGGCGATCTTTGGCCACACCAGGGCAATAGTGAAGCTGCAGCAGCTGCAAAAGAGCTTCAGACAGTCTTACAAGCACTGCTTTTCTAAACATTTTTTTGTATTTTTGCACAGTTTTATATTTTTTTTTTGTTTTTGATGGAGGGGATACAACAAAAAACAGGCATTGAAAAAAGCTCAACAGTGCAGGGCGCCTTGTGCTGGTTCCGACCTATTCACACATCGGTCCACTACTGACATCACCTCATAAGCCAACGGGGCACCCCACACTGACTTTCAGCGCAGCATTGTAGGATGGCCACACCAGTGCGGCAACTTGCTGGACACCACCTCGGTGCCATCCGGATCTCGGAGCGTTCGAGTCACTGTACCGCAAGAGTGACCAGAACTCAGCTGGTCACGCCGTCTTTTGGCGCAGCATTGTAGGATGGCCACACCAGTGCGGCAACTTGCTGGACACCACCTCGGTGCCATCCGGATCTCGGCGCGTTCGAGTCACTGTACCGCAAAAGTGACCGGAACTCAGCTGGACACGCCGTCTTTCGGCGCAGCATTGTAGGATGGCCACACCAGTGCGGCAATTTGCTGGACACCACCTCGGTGCCATCCGGATCTCGGCGCGTTGTGCTGCCTTTAGAACATTTTTTTTTCCCAAACGATGAAAGCCCCACCTTGTTTCTGGATGATTCAGACTGAAGCTGGCGTCAGCATGAGAGCACCACCATCTCGTGGCTCCGTCGTGGTCATTCCGCGAGCAATCATGGCAGCCGCTCCCCACCGGAAGCCTGCAGGAGTCGAGGGCCCCCAAGACTTTTGTAGAATCTTCACGGCTGAGGGGACGCTTTTCGAGAATGGAGCCCAAGCCCTAGCAGGCAAGCGTCCGAGTTCCAAGGTGTCCCAGGGCCATTTTAGTGGACCAGGCCCAAAACCGAAGAGCCGTCTGCCATTTTAAGAGTCATGTGGCAGCCGCCTATCGCTGCACTGCAAGAGTGGGAGCAACTCAACAACATGGTGAGCGAGACGCTGTAGACGCAAGAGCGGGCGCAACTCAGCTGGATGGCCGCCACCTGGGGAGGCCCGTTCACGCCGCCTCCCCCACGCCCCCCCCCCCCCGGGCCGCCCCACGCCAATTTTCGGAGCAGCATTGTAGGATACCAAAACCAGTGCGGCAGTTTACTGGACATCACCTGGGTGCCATCAACATCTCAGCGCGTTCTGCTGCCTTGGGAGTATTCGCACAACAGACCGCTACTGACGAGGCCTCCCCCCGCACCACCCGGGACGCCCCACGCCAATTTTCGGAGCAGCATTGTAGAATACCAAAACCAGTGCGGCACCCAGGCGACATCACCTGGGTGCCGTCCAGAACTCAGCACGTTGTGCTGCCTTGGGACTATTCGCACAAAAGACAGCTTCTGACCATTGTTGCTTTTTTTGGTGAAAAATGTTTAAATGTTTTTACAGTTTTTGTTCCGTTCATTATATTTAAAAGTTAATAAAGTTTTATAATCTTACTTTGTTGGAGTGTTATATATTTTTTTAAAAATGGGTGAATGGGGCCTTGAATCGGGTTATTGTCATGTGTGGGCTTTGCAAGTGTACTGCTACAGGATCGGACATTTCAAACTCAAATGCACGTTCTTTTTCTTACCTTTCCGAAGCATGGAGCGCAATAGCAGGCAGAGAAAGGGTGATGCAAGTGTTGAACACTGCCTAGCCTGGAAGTTGCTGGCATTCCCCCCCCCCCCCCCCGCCCGCTCCTGAAAAAGGACACACACACACCGCCGCCCCGAGTACTTCACAGATCTTTAAAAGACCATGCGCTTGTTCATGAGGCTTAAATGGTTTATCACCCCTTCTAGAACCCCTGCATCGACCTTCTGACGTTTCCTGGAAGAATTACCACGTAACACAATACCAAGCCCTGTCAGCTGAAACCCCCGAGGAATCATGGGGCATATTATCAAGGGGGTTTATCTCCGCTTTTTTGGCTTTAAAAGCCAAGTAAGCGGAGATAAAATTATCTCCCTATTACCAAGCTGTCGCTAACACCAGTTAGTGACAGCTAAAAGGAGATAGCGACCATCTTGGGCCCCGCTTTGCATGTTAGTGATACTTATCACTAATGACATGCAAAGTGGGCATGCCAAGATGTTAGCGACTGGAAACAGTCCCTAACATCGCTATCTCCTATTACCAACTTTTGGAGATATTCGCGCTAAGCGCGAATATCTCCAAAAGCTAACACCTGACCTGAGCAGTTCTTAGCCATGTTATCCAATGGGAGGTGGATAACATGGCTAAGAGCATTTGCTCGATAATACATGAATATCGCTGACTTTTCTGCGATAATAGCAAGGTTTATCTGCGATAAAAATCGCCGATGTGCGGCAATAATTTTTGTCTCTAAACAAGTTAGAGACAAAAATTATCGCTAGTTGTTGGTAATATGCCCCCGGGTTTTTGCTTGCAGAAATCGGGAGGCGGGAGACTAGCACTGAAATCAGTAGTCTCACGCCTGAATCGGGAGGGTTGGCATGTCTGGATTCTCTACGGCTGGGCCATAAACTACATCCGCAGGGGTAGGTGATAGCCTGGGACCAGCCTGGCATCTAAAATGGCTGCCGTGCACGACAAAATTGTGCCATTGGAAAAAAGGCAAGATGGCGCAGACAATGTTTATCAATAAGGATTCATTTATAACAAAATATTTTATCGCAGTGACAAATTGGCGGTCAACACTTCCTGATTTCCATCGAATCGAACGTTAACAGACGTCACGCAGCAAAAAAAAAAAAAGCTCACGCACAGCCGCTGGAAGAGATGTATCAACATATATGAGCCTCCTCAGCCACCCTCAGGAAACATAGGGGATTAGGATACGTCTCCCGCACCCCCTTATACCTAGTAATTTAATTAAAACGAAGCACAAAATGGCGAATTCCCGTTTCGCTACCAGTTTGCGGCCCAGTTCGCGGCCCGTGAAGCGCTTCTACCGTGAAAAATCATTTTTTTTTTTTATTTTCCCCACAGGACCCTTTAATAACCCCAACAACATTCCTAGGGGGTGAAGAGGGGTATACCTTGCCCCCTTTCATTAAATTCCCCCTTCGTTTTTCACCTCTTCTTCTCTCTCGATCCTACCGAGAGATAAGATGGCGGCCGCTCCGGACTGTCACGCAGCAAAAAAAAAAAATGCTCACGCACAGCCGCTGGAAGAGATGTATCAACATATATGAGCCTCCTCAGCCACCCTCAGGAAACATAGGGGATTAGGATACGTCTCCCGCACCCCCTTATACCTAGTAATTTAATTAAAACGAAGCACAAAATGGCGAATTCCCGTTTCGCTACCAGTTTGCGGCCCAGTTCGTGGCCCGTGAAGCGCTTCTACCGTGAAAAATCATTTTTTTTTTATTTTCCCCACGGGACCCTTTAATAACCCCAACAACATTCCTAGGGGGTCAAGAGGGGTATACCTTGCCCCCTTTCATTAAATTCCCCCTTGGTTTTTCACCTCTTCTTCTCTCTCGATCCTACCGAGAGATAAGATGGCGGCCGCTCCGGACTGTTTAGAATGTTGACAGACACCGGAGAGCCAATCAGCTTTCTGCACGCAAAGTTCCGTTTCGCGAAAAGTAAGCGAACCGGAGCGCAGCCTGGAGCGCTGTTACAGATATATATCTTGTTTTGAACGTTAATTTCTCAAAAACTACTGGAGCACATATATTGAGACCTAGCAAAGGCACATCGGGCTAACAGTCCCTACAATTTTGCCAAGTTTCGTGCAAATCCATTCAGCCGTTCGAGTTAAAAGTGAGTCCAACCGCCCTATGGAAATTAACATGGGAAAAACGCGTTTTGGGACCCCCCTTTTTTCTCGGCCCCCCCTTGATGAAACCCCCCCAAATTTTCAAGGGCTGCTCAGAAACAAAATGTGCCATTTTCCTGAAAATTTCAGCCGATTCCGTCCACAAACGCCAAAGTTATTAGACATAGAATTTTCAAAAATCCCATAGGGAATAAATCGTAACTATATATACCTACTGGCGATAGCACTAACTATATATTTCGCGCATCCGCAATCCACTGCTGATGATGTCACATATTACATCATTCATGACATGGTCAGTGACATCACTGACCATGTCATGAATGATGATGATGTAATATGTGACATCATCAGCAGTGGATTGCGGATGCGCGAAATATATAGTTAGTGCAACTAACTATATATGGAATTTCATTGGTTTTATATCAATAAAATGTCCAGCTAACTATATATGGTCTCTAACCTATGGTTTTTTCAGTGAATTTTCAAGGTTTTGTAAATGCTAATTCCTAACTATATATGGTCTATAACCTATGGTTTTTTCAGTGAATTTCAATGGTTTTTTAATAGCAAATATCAAAAGCTGTAAAATGTATTCTTATTCTAATTCAAAAATATTTTTTATATTTTTGTAATATTATTTTTATATTTATTTGTTAGCTCAATATGGTTCCACGACCCGATCCGCGAACAGGTAAACGTTCCATTAGCGCAACCACCGCGTTAGAAAATGACATCATGACGCGTCGTGTAAGCGCGACGTATCGCGTTACCGCGTAATGCGTCTTATGACGCGCCGCGTAAGCGCACCCGGAAGCGTTCTGGAACGCGAACCGAGGCGCGAAGCACAGCAACCCGGAAGCGATCCGGGGCGCGTAGCGGGATGCGTAACGTAAGCGTAACAGGTCATGTGACTTGAAAATAACACTTTTTATTGGTTGATTTCACATTTGGTTTCTGAATGATGTAAAGCTAGGTCATATGACCTAAAAATAACACTTTTCATTGGTTTAGAATTTTTTGTTTTCCAAAATGATGAAAGCCCCCTCCTATTTTTCTCACTCTGACTTTCAACTTTGTGAGAGGAAGAACTATTTTCATTATTGGAAGATGGCTTCAGTTGTAGCTGCAGCTGGTGGACCCCCACCACCACCACAACCTCCTAGGAAGGATGGAACACCTCCCCAGTTTATTCCCAACCCTGAAGGAGAGGAAGAAGAAGAAGAACAAGATATACATCAAATAGAATTTTTCCCTGAAGAGCCCCGCAAATCACACCGCAAGGTCAATTTTATTTGGCAGTTTTTTTCATTTCCTGCAGGCCAAAAAAAAGTGAATGCACGTTATGTTACATGCCTGATATGTAAAGAACCTCTGTCTCGAGGCACGGATAAAACGTATAGTTTTGGTAACTATACTATGCACCGCCACATGCAAAGGTGGCATCCAATAAATTATAGTATGGCGGAGGTGCGTAACCTACGTGAAAATCCACCAACTCCTGTGGCCACCACCTCAACCCATGAAAGTCTTTCAGGACCAGAGGCGAGGGAGACGGATCGCCACTATTCAAACTAATTTTAAACAAATCAAGCTGGTGTGCATTTATTGTTGGGGTTTCCTTTGTTATGGTGAAATGAGCTTTACATTAATGAACAGAGCATATGAAAATCACAAGTGCTCAAAACGCCCCAGAAAGTGATTTTTTTTTTTTGCTCCTGTTGAGCCGTTTCTAATGCCTGTTTTTCATTCTTCCCCCTAAAAAAAACTAATAAAAATATAAAACCGTTCAAAAAATACAAAAAACTATAAAAATGTTCAGAAAAATAATAAAAAAAATATAAAACAGCAAAAATAATAAAAAAAAGTTCTTTTCAGAACTACCTCCCCTTTATAAGAAATTGCTAGAATGTTTAACATTCTGGCAACCTCTATTTCTTTTGATCCGCTTCCCGGTCCACGCGCCAGTAAGCGTACCGGGCGCACCCCAAGCAAAAAAATATTTTTGGGGTTTTTTTTTGCCCCACGGGGCCCTTTTAAAGCCTCCACATCAAACCTAGGGGGTCAGGGAGGATCTACTATGCCCCCTTATGGTCATTTCCCCCTTCGTTTTGGCCTCCTCTTGTCTCTCGATCCTACCGAGAGACAAGATGGCGGCCGCTCCGGACTGTTTAGAATGTTGACAGACACGGGAGAGCCAATCAGCTTCGCTTCGCGAAGTTCCGTTACGCGTCAAGTACGCAAACCGGAGCACTACCCGGAGCGCTGTCACAGATATATCTGTTTTTTAAAACGTTAATTTCTCAAAATCCACTGGAGCACATATGTTTAGACCCAGCAAAGGCACATCGGGCTTACAGTCCCTACAATTGTGCCACGTTTCGTGCAAATCCATTCAGCCGTTCGAGCTAAAAGTGAGGCCAAACGTCCTATTGAAAAATGAATGGAAAAAACGCGTTTTGGGACCCCCCTTTTTTCTCGGCCCCCCCTTGACGAAACCCCCCCAACTTTTCAGGGGCTGCTCAGAAACAAAATGTGCCATTTTCCTGAAAATTTCAGCCGATTCCGTCCACAAACGCCAAAGTTATTAGACATAGAATTTTCAAAAGTTACATAGAGAAAAAATCCTGACTATATATACCTACTGGCGACCGCCAGTAGGTAATATATATATATATATATATATGGCGCTCAGCTTCCAAGAATCCCCCTCAGAAGAACCGCACTTGTGAAACCAAATTTCGTGCTCACACCATCATAGTTTATTTACAGAGCTAACAGACGCGTTTCAGCATCAAGCCTTCGTCAGTGTTAGTCACGCTTCGCAGGTTGGCCTGGGTATTAATGCAGTCATATATTTACTAAACATAGTGGATGGACTGAATACGTTGCAACTGAGCATCGCACCATCTTTATACATGCAAACACATGATGGAATCGATCAATGGGTTGACGGAGAATATGTCAAAGTTCATAGACAGCTTTATATTTCCCTTGGTAACCCAGCTAAAATCTCATGTTCAAGACACCAAAGATTTTCTGGGGAAAATCGCAGACATTGTGTGGGATCCCACTAACCTTATTATGGTACTGGACATAAAGAGGGGGATTCTTGGAAGCTGAGCGCCGTGTTTCTGCGGGTACCCACTACCGCATACCGCACCCACCCGTGAGTGCCTCGATTTCCTTTTTTTTTATTTTTCCTACTACAGTGTAGACTATTTTATTTCACGTCCAGCAAACATGTATTTGTATGGAACTGTTTTACGTAAACAAAACAACAATGTAACAAACCCTGGAATACATTTGGCCAAAGAAAAGTGGTCGGTACTTGGCCGACTCAGGTGTTGTCTGCTTGTAGATCATACATACAGCCTGATTCATGTAGCTAAATTGCACTCGCAAAGGGCCAGATTCTCAGAATCTGGCCCTTTGCGAGCGCAATTTTTGCATTTGGTATTCATGATACCAAATGCAAAAATCGCTATTTAAGAATTCGCATATTTGCGTGGAATGGCATTTAAGGAATCTCTAATAGAGATTCCTTAAATGCTATTCATGACACACAACAAAATAGCGATTTTGGACTTTTGGGGCCGCTATTTACCGACAGGTCAGACCTGTCGGTAAATAGCAAAAACTCCGAAAAATGCTTTTAAAAGCATTTTTTAAAGTTGCATGTAGCACACACACATGTCCTTTGGACATGTGTGTGCGCAACACCTGTCCAAAAGTGCATTTTAGGGGTGCTACAGGGCGTCCTTTGGACACCCCTGTCACCCTTAAAATCGCTATCTCAGTTGCGAGTAGCAAATTGCTACTCGCAAATCCCCATTCATTCCAATGGGCCTCTTGGCCCATAGGAATGAATGGGGAGTATTTGCGAGTAGCAAATTGCTACTCGCAAATAAAGAACATGTAGGAATCGCTATTTAAGTAGCAATTCCTACATGAATGCCGTTTTGCGTGTCCTCAATAGCGAATCGCTATGATTCGCTATTAGGGACACGCAAAACGGCCCGTACATGAATCAGGCTGATAGTCTTGGGTTGTTTTCAAATGAATCTTTACATTAGTCACATACATTTAAGTCAGCCTTCTAATAAATTTACAATAAACGTTGAGCAAAAAAACACTGATAGCAACTGTGAAAACTGATTTCGTCTACAACAAGCATTTATTTACCTTTCGTGGGTTTTCTTTTTTTTTTATTTTTAATTTTTTTATTTTCACCTGGTACGAGACAACAATACATTCAAAATTATTTCACATCATACTGTGATTTGATTTGGATGAACTTAGTTTTTACAAAAAGTTTGATTAAATACAGAAGAGAAAGGTAAAGTAAAAAATGCTATTAATATGGTCAAATATATCACATACATACACAGAAATCTATAAATCAAATATCATAATAGAGAGGCTAAGATATACCAGCAGAATCCAGTTGTCAGTCAACGTTAGTCTTTAGGTCATTCAGTTCAATCTAAGTCCCCCCAAATTTTCTCAAATTTCTTTAGCGACCGAATGCCTCTTAATTCTGCTAGAGTACACTCCATTGTTTTGATTTCAATGACTAAATACCACCATTCCATGGCGTTAGGTATATTAAGGCTAATCCAGGCCCTTGCTAGGATTAATTTAGCACATGAAATTAGTATTGATGCCAATGCAGGGCGTGGTTGATTAGTCAGATGTAGGCCAAATAATGCCATAGGCGCCGTTATAGGGGAGCTAAGAATGTTTTTAGCAACCAAAATTTTTCCTACTTCTCCCAATATTTCCCGAGCATTGGACAGGAAAACAGCATATGTACCAAATCCGCCACATATTCAGCGCATTTCAGGCATTTGGTTTTATCTCCCAAGGCATTGCTTGAGGGCCATTTCGAAAACATTTCTGGTGTATAGTAAAGCATGTAGGTGGTTCTGTATTGTTGGAGTCTTAAACTAGATGACCGTAGAGAGGTATGAATATTAGTATAGGATTGAATTATATGTTTTCCTGTAAAATTTGTTCCAAGTTTGGAGTTCCATTTATTAGTAAGTATATCGCTGTCGTCAGGTCTGAGGCCTATGAGAAATTTGTAGGTCGAGCTGATGATTGATTTCTCTTTCCTAGAATTTAAGCAATCACAGACACCACCACTCGACACGCTATTGATTTTATTTTTGCGCACTAAAAAATCGTAGATTTGTAAATATTTAAACCTATGTATTTCAGACAGACCATATCGGTATTTTAGAGTGGGAAAGTCTAGTATGCCTTGAGAATTGTACAGATCACCCAAAACTGTTACGCCTTTCAGCTGCCATCTACGGGATTCCCCATCGCTGAATATGCTCGGTAGGCCAGGATTGTTCCATAGAATCAGCTGAGAGTGATATATAGTAGTTTTGCAGTAATCAAGAATATCCTTCCATACTCTTATTATGTCACGTGCGGTCTTGAACTTGACCCGTTTGTAGTAATTAGGGTCTGTTATGTGAAGTAAAAATTTGTTAGAGTCGCCTTTTAGCAATAAATAGTGGTAAAATAGCCTATCCTCAATATTTAATAATGACCGTATGCGTTTTACAAATGATGCCCAAAAGTATAATTTCAAATCAGGAAAATTAAGGCCGCCAGACCCGATCTGATTTTTCAATACCTTTAATGATCTCCTAGCCTTCTTGTACCCCCAGATGAAGTTACCAAAAATCCCATCTAATTGTTTAAAAAAAAGCCTATTCAGTATCACAGAGATTGATCTAAACAAATATAAATTTTTGGGTATGATTTTCATTTTGATCAAATTTATTCTACCAATTAGACTTAGTGGAAGTCAATGCCATTTTTTCAGCGTCGAGATGGTAGTTTTCGTTATAATTAATAGCGTTAAGTTCTTTAATGTCTGAGGTGATTTTAACTCCAAGATAGGTTGCAACCTTACAGATTTCTGGTACTGGTGTCGGGGGGGGGGCAAAATTAGCTATTATTTGGGTTTTATGTGTATTGTTTATAACCTGAAACTGTGCCGAATTTAAGTGCTTCGAGATTAATAGCTCTTAGGGACTCAATTACTTCAGATGAATAAATAGCAATGTCGTCTGCTTATGCAGTAATTTTTAGGCTATGCGTGCCAGTCTTGAATGGTGTTATTCCAGGTTGGGTATCCAAGGCCTTTAAGAACGGTTCAAGTGAGAGGGCAAATAATAAAGGTGACAAAGGGCACCCTTGACGAGTGCCCCTGAGGAATGAAAAACACGGCGAAGTAAGCCCTCCATAACTAATGTGTGCCGTTGGTTTGTCGTAAAGTGCACGGATCCCATTTGAGAATTCCCCTTCAAAGCCCAAAGATCCCAGTGTGCGCCATAAATAGTCCCATCCCACCCGGTCAAATGCCTTTTTGGCATTAAGCATTATCATAGCAAGCGGGGTGGCCTCTACCTCTGCTATGTCAAATGCTGTTATTGCTGTGTTGACATGGGCTGATGTGTCCCTCCCTGCTATAAACCCGTGCTGTTGTGTATTTACAATTCTGGGCATTAGTGATGCAAGTCTTTTGGCCAAACATTTTGCGAAAAATTTTGTGTCTGTATTAATCAGGGATATGGGTCGATATGAACCCATCTCCTCTTTAGGTTTGCCCTTTTTGTGAAAAAATATTATTTTAGCTTTATTCCAGGAGCTGGGAGCCAGTCCTGTCCTGCCAATATGTAATATCACTTCTAAAAGAGAAGTTATTAGTTCATCTAGGCATAGTTTATAGATTTCCAATGGAATGGTGTCTTCACCTATGGTTTTCCCTATAGGCAGTGATAATATAGCCTCCTTTGGGACCCCAAACTGGAGGTTCCTGGTGGGCTACTTGGCCCCCAGGGACCCCCACTATTCAAGGGGAATAATTTCCCCCTCTGCAAACGGGCCAGTGGGCACATTTGCAGAGTGGTGCCTTTATGGTTTTATGGTTTATGGTTTTTTTGGGGATCGGCAGGGTACACGTACTTGCGCGTATCCCGGGATTTTAAAGAAAAATAAAATTGGCCTTGGGGGTCCTTGTGGGACCCCCAAGCAGGCCTAGGGGGTCAGGAACGTCCAGTATACGCCAGGAGGCTGCCTTGCAGAGAGGTGTAAAAAGGGGTGTGGCCTCTTTATATGTCTCTGCAGCCCCCTGGCACGTTTGCAGAGGGGGAACTAATTCCCATTGAATACTGGGGGGCCCTGGGGACCAACTAGCCCACCAGGAAGCTCCAGTATGCGCCAGGGGGCTGCGTTGCTCAGAGGTGTAATGAGGCCCACCCCTTTTTACATCTCTCTGCAACGCAGCCCCCTGGCACGTTTAGAGAGGGGGAACTAATTACCCTTGCATATTGGGGGTCCATGGGGCCCAACTAGCCCACCAGGCACCTCCAGTATGCGCCAGGGGGCTGCATTGCAGAGAGGTGTAATGAGGCCACGCCCCTTTTCAATCCGCTGCAACGCAGCCCCCTTGCGCGTTCACAGAGGGGGAAATAATTCCCATGCATATTGGGGATCCCTGGGGGCCAACTAGCCCACCAGGAACCTCCAGTATGTGCCAGGGAGCTGCATTGCAGAGAGGTGTAATGAGGCCACGCCCCTTTTTACAACACTCTGCAAAGCAGCTCCGTGGCCTTAGTGGAGGTATCTGGTTAGCTAGTTGGCCCCTAGGGCCCCCCAGTATTCAAGGGAAATTATTTCCCCCTCTGCAAACGCGCAAGGGGGCGCGTTTGCAGAGTGGTGCAGGGAGGGAGCAGGCTTGAGGTGACAGATTGCACCACTCTGCAACACAACCCCTGGCACATTTGCAGAGGGGGAACTAATTCCCCTTGAATACTGGGGGTCCCTGGAGGCCAACTAGCCCACCAGGAACCTCCAGTATGCGCCAGGGTGCTGTGTTGCAGAGAGGTGTAAAAAGGGGCGTGGCCTCTTTACACGTCTCTTCAAGGCAGCCCCCTAGCGCATACTGGAGGTTCCTGGTGGGCTACTTGGCCCCAGGGACCCCCAGTTTTCAAGGGGAATTATTTCCCCCTCTGCAAACGCGCCAGGGGATAGGCAGTGTACGCGTATCCTGCACGTATCCCGGGAGTTTAAAAAAAAGAAAAACATTTTTTTGGGCCTTGGGGTCCTTGTAGGACCCCCTGAGCAGGCCTAGCGGGTCAGGAACATCCAGTATGTGCCAGGGGGCTGCCTTGCAGAGAGGTGTAAAAAGGGGCATGGCCTCTTTAAACGTCTCTGCAAGGCAGCCCCCTGGTGCGTTTGCAGAGGGGGAACTAATTCCCCTTGAATACTGAGGGTCCCTGGGGGCCAACTAGCCCACCAGGAATCTCCAGTATGCGCCAGAGGGCTGCATTGCACAAAGGTGTAAAAAGGGGTGTGGCCTCAATACACCTCTCTGCAATGAAGGCCCCTGGCACGTTTGCAGAAGGGGAAGTATTTTCCCTTGCATACTGGGGTCCCTGGGGGCCAACTAGCCCACCAGTAACCTCCAGTATGCACCAGGGGGCTGCGTTGCACAGAGGAGTAATGAGGCCATGCCCCTTTTTACGAGTCTCTGCAACGTAGCCCCCTGGCGCCTTTACAGAGGGGAAGTAATTTCCCTTGCATATTGGGTGTCCCTGGGGGCCAACTAGCCCACCAGGAACCTCCAGTATGCACCAGGGAGCTGCATTGCAGAGAGGTGTAATGAGGCCATGCCCCCTTTTACAACACTCTGCAAAGCAGTTCCATGGCACTTACTGGAGGTACCTGTTGAGCTAGTCGGCCCCCAGGGACCCCCAGTATTCAAGGGAAATTGCTTCCCCCTCTGCAAACACGCCAGGGGGCCCATTTGCAGAGTGGTGCAAGGAGGGGGCAGGGCTTGAGGTGACATATTGCACCGCTCTGCAAACGCGCCCCCTCGCACGTTTGCAGAGGGGGAACTAATTCCCCTTGAATAGTGGGGGTCCCTGGAGGCAAATTAGCCCACCAGGAAACTTCAGAATGCGCCAGGGGGCTGCTTTGCAGAGAGGTGTAAAAAGGGGCGTGGCCCCTTTACACATTTCTGCAAGGTAGCCCCCTACCTGAGCTACCAATCAATAACCCATATAGTTACTCATATAGCTACTTATCAACACATGCAGCAGTTTACAGAACAACAGACATAATAATGCACAAAATAAAACAGTTTAGTCACTAACCCATGCACTCAGTGAGACATATTTAATCACTCACTCATACAGTCAGTCATGCACCTACTAAATCCTTCATCCAGACACTTATACATCCACTCATTCTTCAATATGTAAAACATATTTAAACTTTACAGACACATACAATCACTGGATGTTGTGATCAGTGATGTCATCAGTGATGTCACTGACCATGTCATGAATGATGTAATATGTGACATCATCAGCAGTGGATTGCGGGTGCGCGATATATAGTTAGCGCAACTAACTATATGTGGAATTTCAATGGTTTTATGCGAGTAAAATAAGGTTTTGTAAATGCAAATCCCTAACTATATATGGTCTATAACCTATGGTTTTTTCATTGAATTTCAATGGTTTTTTAAATGCAAATTTCTAACTATATATAGTCTATAACCTATGGTTTTTCTGTGAATTTCATTGGTTTTTTAAAAGCTAACATCTGTAGCTATATCCTTCAGTTCGGTCTTTTCTTTTTTGGTGATGTAAGATGTCACATACCGAGCCACAGCCATACAGTTGTCAGCCACAAACTGTATATCCATGTTAGCATTCCACATGGACAAAATCACTGGGTTGTAGTCATTGATGTACTTGGACTCTTCGTTCCTTTTCAAATTGTATGTATTTTTGGGTGATTTCCTCGTCACATTATGTCGCAGAGAAGACATCAAACTGTTCACTCTTCCTTTAGAAATCACCGGTCGTGGAAAGTTGAAACGACATTTGGTGTAGAACTTGTCGTTGTTTCTGAATTTACGACAACAGTACTTTCCACAACGATGGCTTTGGAAACGTAAACCTTGTTCTCTTAGACTTTTCTTCTCCGTTGCGTTTGGAACAGCACACGTAGAATACTGTTCTATGAAATTCATCACTAAGTCATCCGGATCTGTTCCAAATTTAGGTGCATCCTTGATCCACAACAACATATGTATATGAGGGGCACCTCTTGCTTGGTACTCCTTTCTCCAGAAGAAATCCAACACCTCTCCAAGAGGTGGATTCTTTTTATTTGTGATGAAAGACATCATAGCTTCAAATCTATGATTAAAGTACCTGCATACATTCACTGGATCCAAAGAACACAGTTCTCCAGGTGTCTTGAATTCAATGTTTTCAATATTTCCATTTGCCTCTCGTAGAAATTCAAGTAAGTCTTCCCAGCCATACTCGGCACAGCTCAGAGTGAGGAACCATGTTGGAGTTCCTAAGTTCCTCAGCATACATTTTAAATCACCATGACGACGGTACCAGTACTCATTAGTACCACGCTGACACGCCATGAGATTAATTAAGTGAGAATCCAAAATACTGTCTTGGACATTGACTTTATGCATAAAGTCACTTGCCGAGATGTTTTGCATCTGTATACCACTTTTTAAGATGTGGTTCACTGCATATGACAGTCCAGACAGATCGCTTTCAAACAGGAGATGAAACAAATAGGGAATGCATTGCCGAAACCTAGCATCTTCTGCATACAATCGTAAAGTCCGGTATTCAGACGCAGGGATTTGATGAGGTCGCTCATCATATCTTCCTCCTTGACCTGTGGGAAATAGCTGTGGGAAACACCGAGCTTCCAAACTTTCCTCCCAAACACTAATGGGACTCCCTTTGGCTTGTTTCATTTGAAACAACTCAATCGCATTCCCCATGACTTCCTTGGAATGCAAAGGATGAACACTATAATGTTCATATATTTCTTCACTTTTAGAGGCCTCTACTTTCTCAATTTGGCCAGCACACAAATCGCTATCCTCTTCATCACTTACTTCCTCTTCTGCAACATATACATTCTTATAGTACTTATTATTTTTCTTCAAATACACTGTTGCCTTTTTGACTTTCCTAACATCCACTAAATCTTGCCATATTTTCTTATTCTTTGTCGGAACCCCATTAACCAAGATAACCAGAGGTTCCTCTTCCACTTTTTCTATTCCAATTGTGTTAATGTTTTTCTTCAAATCTAGAGGCAAATAAACAACTCTTCCCTTTAATCCTCTCTGTAAATCTGCTGGAGGCAACTTCCCTGTCTTTGGCTCCATTCTTACAATAGCCTGAAAGGGATGGATACTTTGAATCAAAATAGATTCATAAGTATTTAAATCCTTCAATTCAGAAGGAATCTCAACCAATTCCAGATTATTATGAACTGCCCTAGCAGGCATCTGGTTTTGGTTTAATTTGTTACAACAATAAGTACACACACGTTGGTCCACTCCCAAATCAAAACAATTTTCTACCATCATGTATGTGGCAAAATCCTTCCATTCACTATTATTTTCCCTTTTACTTTTTGCATATAAATCCACTACCTTAGTCTGATTCTTATAATAAGTGCGTCGACAACATACACAAGTGAAATTAGGCCTCTCACTTGATTTCATCTGAAACGTGGCAATTTCCTTCTGAAAATTATCTGTACTGGAAACCTGTACATTATCTTCAACATTACCTTCTACTTCTGGGTCAATTTGAACATTCTCATCTTTACTACCAAAGTAACAAAACTCAATTTCTTCACAAATATTCTTGACATCTATTTCAGAACCATGCAAAAGAGCAGCACATAATTGTTTAAGCATAATTGCTGGACTCTTAGCATAATACAACATTCTCACTAATTTTCTCACTTTATTATGATGCACTGCTAGCATCCTGAAATGATGAAAAACACTCTGGCATACTCTCCTGGAAAGACAAGCCAGTGAATGACCACGCAAACCTGTCATTTGTCTCACTCTGCAAGGATCTAATTCTTGCAACAACTTCATTTTCTGCTTCAAACTTTTCTTATTAAATGTCCGTATAAAATCACAAAGAAAATTGATGGAAACCTGTCGCACACTGCAAATAGAACTACACTTCCAAATGTACACAGGACCCTTAGGACGTCTTCCTAAAACCTCATCACTTAGCGCCTCTTCTGTCTCTGTTGTCACAAGTTGTTCTTTTTCAACTGGACAACCATCCTTCACTTCATAAGCTCGACCACTGATGTCAACTGCATGCACCAAATCATTATCCTGAAAATAAGTCTCCTCATTAAAAAATGCCTCAGAACTTGAACTATGCATCCATTCTCCGGAAAAAACTTCACAAAAGTTAGTACGATTTACTACTCTCTTCCATCTACTTTTTGTTTTGAAATCAGAAATTACCTTGCTTAGTTTCCTAATTCTATTGATTACCAAAATAAACAACTTTCGCTTAATTTCAAAAGCATGATCAATAATTTTCTCTACATTTTTCTTCTTCTTATAAAATGCCGCTTTCTGTTGGCCTTTCTTTTTAATACTTTTCAATAAATTAACTAATATCCTATTACGGAACATTCGACTTCGAATGTCCCTAAACTGTTGTTTCCTTCTACTATCATGCACAGAGTTATCTCTTCCTCTACCAGTAACATTTGTGATGGGTCTCTCCTTTCCATTTAAATTACTTTTCTTTTTGTGAACTGAAACATTTTTTTGAGCAAAACTTTTTTTACTACAAATATTTCTTAAGAATGATTTCGTGCTCTTACCCGGACCTTTCTTGGTGTTTTGAGAAGTATTTGGGGAAGAGGACTGCTGCAATAAAACATCATCCTGCTGTCTTTCACGTTTCCTAGCCTTTCGTATTCGACATTTGGAAGGCATTTTCCAAACTATGAAAGAATCTGCAGTTGAATCTGTGGAAAAATATAATATAAAATGTTATTAACCACTATTAGCAAACAGTAAATAAATAACAGTCATCTAAAACTTAATGCCGTACTAATTATTTAACATAGCAAATGTTTTCCACCAGCACTGCATCACAAAAATGACACACAGTGGTACAAAACAGGCATACAACATTCATAAATTATTTATTATTTATTTATCATTTATTGTAAATATGCTCCCACCTGCGGTTGGCAAATTTAGATTTTGATTATGGGAGTTAGATAGGCATGTTAATAATTTCCCAAAAATGGTGTATAACCCCAAACAACCTTTGAAGCAAATGCTCTTAGCCATGTTATCCACCTCCCATTGGATAACATGTCTAAGAAGTGCTTGCAAATGTGAAAAAAAACGGCCGCAATGCATGAATATCGCAGAAAAGTCAGCGATATTCATGCATTTTCCAGCACATGCTCTTAGCCATGTTATCCACTTCCTATTAAATAACATGGCTAAGAACTGCTCAGGGCCCCATGAGGAACGCTTTCCATTTAAAAAGGGAAAAATAACATCAAAGACACTAAAATGCCTTCTAAATATGACCCCAAACAACCTATGAAGCTCTAACAGTACATATCCTGAAATATAATTGATTTCAAAATTCGTTTTTAAACACAGCATATAAATCAATTGTATACCTGCATTCATGGAGAAATGACTGAAAATGTCCTTGAGACACATGAAAGTGTTTTCTGGAATGCCCTAGCACCATTTTTGGGACACTATTAACATGGCTACGTAACTCCCATAATCAAAATCTTAATTTGCCAAGCGCAAGTGGGAGCGTATTTACAAGACACTTGCCCCAAGAGGAACACTTTCCATTTAAAAAGGGAAAAATAACATCGCAGAAAAGTCAGCAATATTCATGCACTTTCCAGCAAATGCTCTTAGCCATGTTATCCACTTCCTATTAAATAACATGGCTAAGAACTGCTAAGGGCCCCATGAGGAACGCTTTCCATTTAAAAAGGGAAAAATAACATCAAAGACACTAAAATGCCTTCTAAATATGACCCTAAACAACCTATGAAGCTCTAACACTACATATCCTGAAATGTAATTGATTTCAAAATTCGTTTTTAAACACAGCATATAAATCAATTGTATACCTGCATTCATGAAGAAATGACTAAAAATGTCCTCGAGACACATGAAAGTGTTTTCTGCAATTCCCTAGCACCATTTTTGGGACACTATTAACATGGCTAGGTAACTCCCATAATCAAAATCTAAATTTGCCAAGCACAAGTGGGAGCATATTTACAAGACACTTGCCCCATGAGGAACACTTTACATTTTAAAAGGAAAACATAACATCTTAGACACTCAAATACCTTATAAATATGGCTCAAAACAACCTATGAAGCTCTAGCAGTACATATCCAGAAATGAAATTGATTTCTTAAATCGTTTTTAAAACACAGCTTTCTTCATCATTTTCTCCTTAAATCATACTATTCTGTATCTAAATTAAATAAATCTTTTCTCACCTTAGCAAATATTTTTTGAGTTTTGAAAACAGTCTAAGAAATACACCAAATTGTCTTCAGCAGAAGAAAAAGGATGCACTCCAAAGGCTGCAGCTATTGAAAGCACAGAAATACAGATATTCTTTTCACATATCTCTCATATTAGCCAATCATACCTCTTCCCTCACTTTTTTCAAATCTAAACCCTTCCCCCCTCTGCCCTGTCTGCCTTGTTTCCATAGCAACCACCTCCTGGAAGACCTCTCATGTTTGCAAATTCACACAACAATGTTTCAATTTAACTCTGAACTCTCAGTGCACCTGCGTATCCAGTGCAATCTTTCATTAAATGTTTCTTTCTTGACCATTCAAATTACATCTTTCAAAGAACACATCCATGCACCCTAACTTTCTGTTTTCAGAAATGGAAATGCACCAATCACTGCTAATGAATCATTAGCATTGGAAATCCACAGTTTTTTTTCTTTAGAAACTCCTACTCTTTCAACTGCCCTTTCATTACCACACTTCATCTGACTGCAGAACAACCTTCTCCCACCATGTTTAAGGTCTGGATTGTTGGACATATTTACATCCACTGGGCTCAAAGGTATGCTGAGAGCAGAAATTTACCTAACCTCAATTTACAAGATGTGGAAATTAAGTGGTTGGGCCAAAGAGGATTAAAATGTCACCAATTGATACCATTGGTGAAAACCTTTATGCATTTGCCAAAACCTGACCTGTTAATAGTGCACTGTGGAGGTAATGATTTGGGCAATTTGACAGGGGTAGGTCTGGAAATGCTTTTAAAGGACACCTTTGAGCAATTAATGGCACTTTTTCCTCAAACTGCCTTGGTATATTCCAATATATGCCAAAGACAGAAATGGAGGTGGTCCAACCAATTTTGTCCACAAATTGAGAAAGCGAGGAAGCATGTAAACAAATCTGTTTCAGCTTACATGAGAGACCATGGAATGGGCTCTCTGTACAACAATAACTTGCGTTACTACATGCAAGATATCTACAGAGGAGATGGAGTTCACTTCTCAGATGAGGGCAACAGAATTTTCATTCTGAATTTAAGACTGTGCATTGGTACCTACTTATAAGTACCTAAATGTACCATAAACCCAAAAGCTCTTCTCAGAGCTACCCTACATCTGATCACTCACAATTATTATTTTTCTCTAACTTTTTTCACTAATTTTTCACAAAATTCGCTCCCCGGAGCGCTACCCGGTTCGCTAACCGAAAGCTAACCTCGCGGAATTTTTTTTCCGCACATATAAGCCTCCTCAGCCACGCTCAGAAAACCTAGGGGGTCAAGATAAGTCTACCATGACCCCTTCTACCCATTCTAAACATTATTTGCCCTCCATCTTGTATCTTAATGCGACCGAAACACAAAATGGTGGACTCCCGTGACGCTTAAGGTTCGCTAACCGGGCCGCTTCCCGGAAAGCGGTCCAAAAAAAAGGTGGGAAAGTAATTTACAGAAAAACGACTAGAGACACTCTCACCAAATATAGATTAGCTCATACTACATAACAATCCCTTCCATTCTCACAAATTTCATTGAAATTTCATTTAGCCATTTAGCCTGTAGACCTCTCCAAGTACCGTGAGGTAAATTACTTCACAAAACACATCTGAATTGTTGGAATTGACAACCAATGAAAATGTTACTTTCATTTTCTACTTTTATTACCTGACATTTGATTGGTTATATACCTGTATATATATAAAGGGAGAGAAGGAAACACAGCCATTTTGACTACTACTTCTTGTTGTACCTCCTATTTCAATAGCTTCAAAAAACTTCAACTTCTTTGTGAAGGTAAGTTATAATTTAATATATTGTGCAGTATAACTTAATATAGTAGGCTTTTTCTGCTAAATATACACTATCCCTCTGTAGTAGTAATGTATTTAGATAGACTTCTCTGTTATAGTTATGAATGGAGTATGGCTTGTCTTGGTTAAATCACATACACTTTTTTATAGTCCTATTTCCACTCTCATACTATACACTGCCAAAAGATAAATTCACTGATAAAAACTGCCTATCTAAAATTAATCCCAACAGTGCCCTATCTCTACTAATATATATTTTTTTTAATCCAAATTTCAGGCAAAATGGAAGGCGAGCAGCAAGTTTCTTTTGAGATGGACCTGCAAGAGAGCAGCCAGGAATTAAATGAACAAATTGACCTGGAATTTATGGATGAAAGCTTGGATAATGAACTGCTGCAATGTGTCCAAGCAGTAGATGTCCTCCTTGCAAATGAGGACATTTTGCAACCTCACAGATTGCAAACAATATATCAAGAAAATAATGACATTTCAGACACTGAAATATTAGAAAGTTTAATAAATTATGAAAAAGAATCAAAATAAAAAAAAACTTTAAAAAAAAGAAAACAAAAAAAAACAAGAAAAACAACAAACAATTAACATACAGCATTAGAAAAGTCTTTCATTCTTTTATCCATAAAGTTCGCTGCCCAGAACGCTTTCCGGTTCGCGAACTTGGCGCTAATCACGCAAAAAAAAATTTTTTTTTTTTTTTTTTTGACCCTCCTAGGCCCTTTTAAAACCTCCACATAAAACCTAGGGGGTCAACGAGGATCTACTATGCCCCCTTATGGTAATTTCCCCCTTTGTTTTGCCCTCCTCTTGTCTCTCGATCCTACCGAGAGACAAGATGGCGGCCGCTCCGGACTGTTTAGAATGTTGACAGACACCGGAGGGCCAATCAGCTTCTCATCGCAAAGTTCCGTTACGCGAAAGGTTCGCTAACCGGATAGCTGCCCGGAGCGCTGTTACAGATATATATCTTGATTTAAACGTTAATTTCTCAAAATCCACTGAAGCACATATATTGAGACCTAGCAAAGGCACATCGGGCTAACAGTCCCTATAATTTTGCCAAGTTTTGTGTAAATCCATTCAGCCGTTCGAGCTAAAAGTGAGGCCAAAGGCCCTATGGAAAAATTAATGGGAAAAACGCGTTTTGGGACCCCCCTTTTTTCTCGGCCCCCCCTTGACGGAACCCCCCCAAATTTTCAGGGGCTGCTCAGAAACAAAATGTGCCATTTTCCTGAAAATTTCAGCCAATTCCGTCAACAAACGCCAAAGTTATTAGGCATAGAATTTTCAGAAGTCCCATAGGGAAAAAATCCTAACTATATATACCAGTAGGTAATATATATATATATATATATATATATATATATATATATATATATATATATTACCTACTGGCGGTCGCCAGTAGGTAGTTATAGTTAGGATTTTTTTCAATGTTAAATCTCAAAATTCTATTTGGAATAACTTTGGCACCGGTTGACGAATCTGCCTGAAAATTTCAGGAAAATGGCCTCGTCGAGCTCCGGTCCTTCCCTGAAAGTTTGGCGGGGATACAATAAGCGGGGGCCGAGATAAAAGGGGGGTCCCAAAACGCGTTTTCCCCATGTTAATTTCCATAGGGCGGTCGATTTCACTTTTAGCCCGAACGGCTGAATGGATTTACACCAAACTTGGCAAAATTGTAGGGACTGGTAGCCCGATGTGCCTTTGCTATGTCTCAAGATATGTGCTCCAGTGGATTTTGAGTAATTTAGGTCCAAAAAAATATATATATCTATAGCAGCGCACAGGTGCGCGCACCGGAGTGCGCTCCAGGCGCGACACGCGAGGTGCGCATGGAAAGCTGATTGGCTCTCGGGTGTCTGTAAACATTCCAAACAGTCCAGAGCGGTCGCCATCTTGTGTCTCGGTAAAATCGAGACATAAGAGGTGGCTAAAACAAAGTGGGAACTGACCATAAGGCGTCAGGGATAGACCCCTTTGACCCCCTAGGTTTGATGTGGGGGCTATAAAAGGGCCCCGCGGGGCATTTAAAATATTTTTTTTTTTTTCGTTTTGCGCGGGGGAAGCGCTCGGTGCGCGCACCAGGTAGCGCACCGGGGAGCGTAAAATGAGGGAAAAAGATGACAGAGTTTTAAAAAAATGAAGTTTTCATTTAGAAATTGGAGGTAGTTCTTAAAAGAACTTTTTTTTTTCTTCTTTTTGTTGTTTTATATTTTTTTTGTGTTTTTGGAACTTTTTAAACTTTTTTTGGCTTTTCAAAACAGTTTTATATTTTTTTTGTATTTTTTAGGGGGAGAAACAAAAAAAGGGAATTGAAACTGGCTCAACTGGAGCAAAAAAACAAAAAACCCAAAAAATTATTTCTTTTTGGGGCACTTGTGATTATCACCTGCAAGGACGATGAGCTTAACACTTTGTTCCCCATAGGAGATAAGCTTGCCACAAGCCTTACAAGTAATTTTAAAATCAGCAAATCTTGGCTGAATGCAAGGCATCACCTCAGATGTTTCTGGTTGCGAGGAAGAGGGTTGTTTTCTTTGGGAGGGGGTCCTTGATGACTGGGGGAGGTTACTGGCCAGTTCCCGGAACTCTGCGCGAGAGTAGTTGTTTGGATGCTTTCTTGTCATGTGCCGAATCATGGTATAGTTACCAAAAGAATATTTCTTATTTGGGTTGCCCCGTGAAAGTTCATCATCGCAGATGAGGCAAGTGACTTTGGGCGCATTCACCTTTTTTTGCCCCTCTGGGATTGAAAAAAACTGCCAAATGAAGTGTGGTTTGGGTTTATAAGGTGTGTTTTCTTCAGGCAGCCATCTTCTTCTCCCCTCCTCCTCTTCCTCTTCCTCCTCCTCCTGTTCTTGACCACCAATATAATTTGGAGCTGGTCCTCTTGGTGGTGGTGGTGGTGGTGGTGGCTGAGATGCACCTGCTGCTGCTGCTACTGAAGCCATTTTAAAGTACAAAAAGGTACAGAGAGTTCCAAACAGATCTTCCTCAGTCAAAGGACAAAGTCAGAATAAGGAAAAAAGGTGGGGGCTTTCATCATTTGGAAAACAAAACTGTCCTGAACCAATGAGAAGTGTTATTTTCAGGTCACAAGACCAGGGGCTTCATCATTATGAAACTAAAACTGTTATGAACCAATGAAAAGTGTTATTTTCTGCTCACATGACCCGACGCGCTTACGCTACGCGCACGGGGGCGCGCAGCGTAAGCGCGTCGGAAGTTTACGTTTTGCGATCGTATTCGTTCGAGTACTTCCGGGTGCGCTTACGCCGTGCGTATCACGCGGTCGCGGCTACGCGATACGTCACGATCATGTTTTCGTTTGCGATATTGGCGCTCACGAGACGCTCCCCGGAGCGCGCCCGGGGGCGCTTTTCAGAAATACGCTTTTCGGGGCGCACTCCGGGGCGCGCTCTGGGAGCGCTCCCCCCAAAAATTAAAAAAAAAAAAATGGGATAATTGTAGAGACAGGTAGCCCTATTCTGAAGTGGTTTGTAAAAAAATTAACTTTATAAAAATATGTATTGTGCTACATTGGGCTTAATATATGTTAGAGCCAAAATGTAGCCCAAATGTAGCCCAAAGTAGCCCAATGAAGCCCAAAGATGGCCACCAGAGATCAAAAATTGTAAATGTAGCCCAAAATTCAACTAGATGTAGCACAACTGTAGCCCAATGACAGAATGTACCAGAGTGTTAAAAAGAACAACTAGAGTGCTAACAGTCTTATTTATAAAGTGAAACTTATAGTAAGGAATTAGCATTTAAAAAACCTATGAAATTCACTGAAAAAAACCATAGGTTTCACACCAGTTATAGTTAGGAATTAGCATTTAAAAAACCTATTAAATTCACTGAAAAAAACATAGGTTTCACACCAGTTATAGTTAGCTGGAAATTTTACTGATATAAAACCATTGAAATTCCCACGTTATAGTTAGTCGGACTCACTATAACTTGCGCGTGCAATGCACTGCTGATGACATCACATATTACATCACTCATGACATGGTCAGTGACATCACTCATGACATCACTGATGACACCATCCTTGTGACACAGTGACAGACCTCCTTTCAGTGTAATGTAACCCATGAAACACATATTCAAAAATAGAAACTAATATTTTCAAAAAAGTGGATATACCCATACCAGATACAACAACCAATTCAGTAATACCACCATCTAATACACATCCACTCATGTGTATGTATATGGGTTATTAGATATTTTTATTAGTATCAGTATGAGTGTCTATATGGTTTGGTGGGGGTATTACTTAGCACATAGATGCATGAGTGACTGACTCTTTGTTTGTATGTGTTTTGAAGACAACATATGTACAGGACTGTATGGGTGGATGAGTGTCTATATGTGTTTGTTAGTGAGTGAATGACTGTCTCACTAGTGTCTTTATCAGTAACTACATATGTTTTAATCTAGTATATATGAATATTGATGTATATAAGTGAGTATATGTGAGAGTAAGAGATTGTAAGAGTTCCTGTTTAAATAAGTATGTGTTTCTATAAGTGATTGTTTAAGAGAATAAATATGTGTAATTTTAAATAGAAGTAAGGTGGAAGTGTGTGTATAACTCTATATTCAAATAAATGGATGTCCAATAGTTTATTTGCACGTGTGAATATGTGTGTGAGTAACTTTTGGATGAATGTCGGTGTGTAACAGGATGTATAGGTGTATCACTTCATATGATGAGTGAGTATATGTATGAGTGACTATATAGAACTGTTGGTGAATGAGTGGATGTGTATATAGATAGTGGAATTACTGAATTGCTTGTTGTAACTGATATAGGTATCTCCATTTTTTTAAAAATTTCAGTTTCTATTTTTGAATATGAGTCTCAAGGGTTACATTATAGTGAAAGGAGGTCTGTCACTATGTCACAAGGATGGTGTCATGAGTGATGTCACTGACCATGTCATGAGTGATGTAATATGTGATGTCATCAGCAGTGCATTGCACGCGCAAGTTATAGTGAGTCCGACTAACTATAACGTGGGAATTTCAATGGTTTTATATCAGTAAAATTTCCAGCTAACTATAACTGGTGTGAAACCTATGTTTTTTTCAGTGAATTTAATAGGTTTTTTAAATGCTAATTCCTAACTATAACTGGTGTGAAACCTATGGTTTTTTTCAGTGAATATATATATATATATATATATATATATATATATATATATATATATATATATATATATATATGTATGTGTGTATATATATATATATATATATGTATGTGTGTATGTATATATATATATATGAGAGAAAACAATCCTGCTTCAATGAAGAAGAGGCACGTACACGAGGCATGCATGGATCAGGCTTCTTTATTGATGTTTGGGTCTCCCACGACCCTGCAGTAAAAGAGAGATGCGTTTCGCCTGCGCAGCAGGCTTTGTCAATCTAATTGGCGCCATAACATTATAGGTATATATAGAGAGAGAGCCCTCCTCCCTCCTTCAGGCATACATAGACATAAAGGATAGACTGCATGGTTGCCATTATAAACAGAAGACATACTGGCCTTCAACATATGCATACCTTGCAAAGTGCACAACATTCAAAATAACTGCATATTGCACTACAGGCAAATAATGTCCACAATAAAACATGAACGAATTCATAACATATGAGCCAAAAAACAATTATATACAAGAGTCTGTTTAGCCTGAAAGTCATGAGGGCATGCCGAGGAGTTGTCAAAGTGAAACACCATACTGGCGCCAAATGCTCTCAAAATGAGTTGCCTTCCTGATAAAAAATCTACTGTGTACAGAAAGATTTAGAAACTGCGTGAATGCAGGTTGTGCTGCCTGTATTAAAAAAGTTTTACTCGCTCCCACTTCATTGTCAGTCCAGTACAAAAGATGAAGACATGCTGAATGACTGTTTCTGCAAAGCAATGTTTTACAAATGTGCGCGAAAATATGCACTCTTGATGCAGGCACAAAGAACTTATAGCGCTGCCACAGGGCTCAGAGTTGCACATGTTGTGCATATTTCCAACGGCGGTTTTAGCCTATGTGTGCTGGCTGCTACTCCGAGTGGGACTACATCTCCCATAGTCCCCTCAGGCGGCTATACAAGTCAGAGTTTCATCAGAAAACTTTGAGAAGATTAAAAATGCCACAGCTTCATAAACCGATGCAGTCAATACCGGAACATTGTCCCCCAGAGGGCTTAAGATCAAAGATAAAGGGCATAAATGCAGGGGAGTCTCGCAAATGTCTGAGTTGCCAGGCAGCACAAGATCAATTAATCATAGGCACAAAAACAGGGTAGTAGGAGACCGAAGTAAATAAATTCAGTGTGCCCCACACACCTCACCGCTTATGCATCAGCAGTCACGGTGCCCAGTCTCCAAAGAACGCCAGCATCCTGGGCAAGGCATTTCCTGCTGCGGAAAGCAGACCACTGTGCTGACAGTCGGCAAAGACCTCCTCGCTCACACATATATATATATATATATATATATATATATATATATATATATATATATATATATATATATATATATATATATATATATATATATATATGTATATATATATATGTATATATGTGTGTATATATATATATATTCACTGAAAAAACCATAGGTTATAGTGGATATATAGTTAGGAATTTGCATTTACAAAACCTTGAAAATTCAATGAAAAAACCATTGGTTTTAGGCCATATATAGTTAGGGATTTGCAATTACAAAACCATATTTTACTCGCATAAAACCATTGAAATTCCATATATAGTTAGATGCGCTAACTATATATCGCGCACCCGCAATCCACTGCTGATGATGTCACATATTACATCATTCATGACATGGTCAGTGACATCACTGATGACATCACTGATGACATCTCAAATGACATCACTGATGACATATCAAATGACATCACTGATGACATCACTGATGATATCTCATTTGACATTACTGATCACATCACTGATGACATCACTGATGACATCTCATTTGACATTACTGATGACATCACTGATGACATCACTGATGACATCTCAAATGACATCACTGATGACATCACTGATGACATCTCATTTGACATTACTGATGACATCACTGATGACAACATCCAGTGACTGTATGTTTCTGTAAAGTTAAAATATGTCTTACATATTGATGAATGATTGGATTTATAAGTGTCTGGATGAAGGATTTAGTAGGTGCATGACTGACTGTATGAGTGAGTGATTAAATGTGTCTCACTGAGTGCATGGGTTAGTGACTAAACTGTCTTAATTAGTGCATCAGTATGTCTGTTGTTCTGTAAACTGTTGCATGTGTTGATAAGTAGCTATATGAGTAACTATATGGATTATTGATTGGTTGCCCAAGTATTTGTATGGGAGACTGAGTGTGTGTGTGGGTGGCTGGGAGGTGTATGACTGTGCATAGATGTGTGAGCAGTTGATTCACTAGATGTATGGTTTCAAAAGTGCATGTGGAAACAGCTGTATGGGCGGTTGACTGTGTGCATGAATGTATTGGTGAGTGAATGGATATCTCAGTGCAACATGTCAAAGTAAGTACATATGTAAAACACAGTACATGTGAGAGTTGACATATATAAATAACTGTGCATAAGAGCCAGTGAATGTGTGAATGGCTGTATGGATCATTGTGAACTTGTATCAGGGATTGTATAAGAGAGTAAATATGTGTTAGTATATGTTTGAATAAGTAAAGTTTGTATAACTGTATAGTTGAGGAAATGGAGATGTGATTGATTCTTTGCATGACTGACTAGGTGTGTGAGTAACTCCATGGATGAGTGACAGTCTGTGAGTGTCTGTTTACACTGATTGTATCTAAGGTTATATTAGAGTCTGAAGAGGTTCATCGTATTATCATATGAATGATATCATCAGTGATGTGATCAGTAATGTCAAATGAGATATCATCAGTGATGTCATCAGTGATGTCATTTGATATGTCATCAGTGATGTCATTTGAGATGTCATCAGTGATGTCATCAGTGATGTCACTGACCATGTCATGAATGATGTAATATGTGACATCATCAGCAGTGGATTGCGGGTGCGCGATATATAGTTAGCGCATCTAACTATATATGGAATTTCAATGGTTTTATGCGAGTAAAATAAGGTTTTGTAAATGCAAATCCCTAACTATATATGGCCTAAAACCAATGGTTTTTTCATTGAATTTTCAAGGTTTTGTAAATGCAAATTCCTAACTATATATCCACTATAACCTATGGTTTTTTCAGTGAATTTCAATGGTTTTTTAATAGCAAATATGAAAAGCTTTAAAATGTCAAGAACTACATAAAAAAAAAAAAAAATATTCCTATTTATGCACGCTGATGTGCTTTGAACGCTGTACCCCCCCTCCCCTCTTTTCTCTTAGTAGTACTCTCTCTTTGCAGATAGTGATTGGTAGTTAACGCAGACCTTTACCCCCGTTGTAATCCGTCGTGCCTGCTTGTCTCTCCATTTGATTGATTGTTATCCAAGCATTTACTGTTTTAGAATTGGTTCTCTTTGGATCATTCTCTATTTACAAACAAGCACAAAGTCGCAATACTCTGTTTAGTCTTTGCAGATAGTGAAAAATCGTGTAAAAAAATAAAAGTAATCGAGCAAAATCAGTAGGCCACTAATTGGATCTCTTTTTGACCTCGCTAAAATAGAAATATTAGGAACAACCCTTCATGAGAAATACGAAAATAGTGAGATGAACTGAGCTCCACACCATGAGGGCTGCAAGACAGCTCGACTCCGTCACCCACCCCGCCCAAAATAACGACAAACCCTATGCAAATATTAAAAATATAGACAACACACCAGCAAAGAAACAGGGTAAAACATTTTATTAAATAACTATTTACATAACTATTTTATACTTTTTATTGCCCGATCCGGCTAGCTCAATCGATCGAGCATGAAACTCATGCACTCTGATAGCAAGCGTTGCTACTGATGCTATGCAGACCAAAACTGGTTTTCAGTTTGTACATTTTTCTAGATTTTTCCATCCAAGGTTGGTTGACTTTGTAGAACGATGGCTTCAGATTTTCAACATACGGTGTGGTGGCGCGGACTGGGAGGGGGCGCTTCGCTCCTGCCCCCTCCCCAAGTAAGATTTTCATACGTGAAAGTACGTTAATGGTTTTGGTCCCTGAGTTGCTTCAATGTCACTGCCATTCTCAAATGGCATAAGTTCTGGATATTGGGTGCCATAGTTTAGAGTTCTGAGCAGTGCTTGTAACACTGTCTGAAGCTTATTTCCACCTACTGCAGCTTCACTATTCTCAAAGTAAGTGAGTGTCGTTTGTGGACCTGACTGCATTTGAAAACAATGTGATATGTTACCTTCCTAAACAGCTTGACGGAGGCCCCTGAGGGGCGGTGTGATGGCCATGGACTCGGAGAAGACGCTTGGCTCCGACACCCTCCCCAAGTCTTATAGCACTGGTGTAGCCTGAGATCGCCCCCGACATAGACGGCCGGCTCCCGGGGTCCGGCGGAACTTTTTGCCTTTTGATGACTCTTCAATTCTGGACCTTGTCCCACAATCCGTTTGACCTGAAGACACGCTGTAGTGGGGCGCCCCTTTACCGTTTCAGTTGCCATTCCGCCCGCTTTTGCTACACTGTGCCTCTTCCGCCATTCAGCTGTTTACCGCCCGCTCTTGCGACTACAGCGTCTCGCTCACCATGTAGTTGAGTTGCTCCCGCTCTTGCGGTGCAGCGATAGGCGGCTCCCACAGGACTCTTAAAATGGCGGCCGGCTCTTCGGTTTTGGGCCTGGTCCACTAAAATGGCCCTGGGACACCTTTGAACTCGGACGCTTCCCTGATAGGGCTTGGGTCCCATTCTCGAAAGCGTCCCCTCAGCCGTGAAGATTCTACAAAAGTCTTGGGGGCCCCCTACTCCCGCAGGCTTCTGGTGGGGAGCGGCTGCCATGTCTGCTCGTGGAATGGCCACGACGGAGCTACGAGATGGTAGTGCTCTCATGCTGACGCCAGCTTTAGTCTGAAACATCCAGAAACACTGTAGACTACCAATTCGATCAGTTCCGGTAGCGCCCCAACATGACCCGGAAGAGAAGAACTTGCCCTCCCCTCTTTGACTGATTTTTCTTGTTGCCTGTCCCCTCTGTAGTCATTTAACAGAACTTTTTGGACAGCTGAAAGGGGTTGTGTTCCGAACGCTGGTTGGTGGAGACATTTTGACTATATTCTTGACCTACGTTGTCGCGTA
This sequence comes from Lissotriton vulgaris, assembly GCF_964263255.1. NCBI lineage: Eukaryota > Metazoa > Chordata > Amphibia > Caudata > Salamandridae > Lissotriton > Lissotriton vulgaris. The sequence goes on from NW_028246292.1 coordinate 127,648, forward strand.
ATGCGTTATATGACACGCCGCGTTAGCGCACCCGGAAGTGATCCGAGGCGCGGCGCGCAGCGCGTAACGTAAGCATAACAGGTCATGTGACTTGTTAATAAAACTTTTCATTGGTTCATTTTACTTTTGTTATTTTAATGATGAAAAGCTTTGTCATATGACCTAAAAATTACCCTTTTTATTGTTTTCGAACATTATTTTTTTAAAACATATGTTATAATATTCCAGGCTAATGTACTTTCCCGGAAAATTTACAACTGTCCTGCAAGTAAAATATATTCTTTTTTCGAGAAAAAGGGCGTTTCTTCGTTCCATGACGGAGCCGTTGAGTAAAAGAGACTCGGCCTGCTGTCTTAGTCGCCGATACGCCTGATTATCAGATTCTTATCGATCACTTTATGTTGCAGGAGTGGCAAACACAACTGCCCTTGACCATTTATCTTTACAGCGTTCCTACATATTATACCTTTTATCCGTCATGTAATTGGACTGCTTTATTTCACTTGCCTTTTACTGATTCGAAAACAGTGACTAAAAGTAAAAACTTTACCAATGTAAATACTACTACCGTGTTTTGTTTTAAAAACTTTTATTGTGAAAATGTCAGTATACAAATACGGGCCTATAACCACGTGGGCCGGCCACGGAGCAAACTGAAATCGTATATGATGAGGAGACATTTACACTGTAGAGGAACGTAACGAGCGGGCCATTAGGTTGCAAGAACTAAGGTGTCTAACAGTTGCGGAATCGGTGGACGTACATTTTGTAATTAAAATAAGACAGGGCCACTTACAATAAAATTTTCTAGATATACATTTGCGGGCAAGGAGTTACGAGTCCCATTTATACCGGCGCCATTTTGGGCGACGCCGGGCAGGTCCAAGATATAGTCAAAATGTCTCCACCAACCATCGGCCAGACCAGAACCCCTTTCGGCCCTTTATGCTACAAGATGGTGTCTTCCATTCAGAAAATATTGTTGACAGCATTTTGAAAGGAAAGATAAACAGCCGTTCTCCTAGTGAGTCTCACATTGTTACATTTAGGAAGAATGTTGAAGAGTAATATGTGGAAAATCTGAAGCCATTTTTCTACAAACTCTCAATCAGCCTTGGATGGAATAAAAAATCCTGAAGAATGTACAAACTGAAAACCAATTTTTGTCTGTATAGCATCAACAGCAACGCTTGAGTCAGCTTTGTGTCAAGCCGCCATTTTCATTCAATCAATAGCGTCCCCCTGCACACATTCAGGAACCTGGTCGTGTCTTCAGGTGAAACGGATTGTGGGACAAGAAGCAGAAATGAAAAGGAAAAAAGTTCCGCCGGACCTCAGGAGCCGGCTGCCTATGTCATGGGCGATCTTTGGCCACACCAGGGCAATAGTGAAGCTGCAGCAGGTGCAAAAGAGCTTCAGACAGTCTTACAAGCACTGCTTTTCTAAACATTTTTTTGTATTTTTGCACAGTTTTATATTTTTTTTTTGTTTTTGATGGAGGGGAAACAATAAAAAACAGGCATTGAAAAAAACTCAACAGTGCAGGGCGCCTTGTGCTGGTTCCGACCTATTCACACATCGATCTACTACTGACATCAACTCATAAGCCAACGGGGCACCCCACACTGACTTTCGGCGCAGCATTGTAGGATGGCCACACCAGTGCGGCAACTTGCTGGACACCACCTCGGTGCCATCCGGATCTCGGAGCGTTCGAGTCACTGTACCGCAAGAGTGACCGGAACTCAGCTGGTCACGCCGTCTTTCGGCGCAGCATTGTAGGATGGCCATACCAGTGCGGCAACTTGCTAGACACAACCTCGGTGCCATCCGGATCTCGGCGCGTTCGAGTCACTGTACCGCAAGAGTGACCGGAACTCAGCTGGACACGCCGTCTTTCGGCGCAGCATTGTAGGATGGCCACACCAGTGCGGCAATTTGCTGGACACCACCTCGGTGCCATCCGGATCTCGGCGCGTTGTGCTGCCTTCGGCCTATTCGCACATCGGTCCGCTACTGACGCCGCCTCACGTGCCAACGGATTTTCTACGCTTTTTGTAGCCCTATGCCGCATAACAGGTCATGTGACTTGTTTATAAAACTTTTCATTGGTTCATTTTACTTTTGGTTTCCTAAAGATGGAAGGCTTGGTCATATGACCTAAAAATAACACTTTTCATTGGTTTAGAACATTTTTTTTTCCCAAAGGATGAAAGCCCCACCTTGTTTCTGGATGATTCAGACTGAAGCTGGCGTCAGCATGAGAGCACCACCATCTCGTGGCTCCGTCGTGGTCATTCCGCGAGCAATCATGGCAGCCGCTCCCCACCGGAAGCCTGCAGGAGTCGAGGGCCCCCAAGACTTTTGTAGAATCTTCACGGCAGAGGGGACGCTTTTCGAGAATGGAGCCCAAGCCCTAGCAGGCAAGCGTCCGAGTACCAAGGTGTCCCAGGGCCATTTTAGTGGACCAGGCCCAAAACCGAAGAGCCGTCCGCCATTTTAAGAGTCATGTGGCAGCCGCCTATCGCTGCACTGCAAGTGTGGGAGCAACTCAACAACATGGTGAGCGAGACGCTGTAGCCGCAAGAGCGGGCGCAACTCAGCTGGATTGGCGCCACCTGGGGAGGCCCGTTCACGCCGCCTCCCCCACGCCCCCCCCCCCCGGGCCGCCCCACGCCAATTTTCGGAGCGGCATTGTAGGATACCAAAACCAGTGCGGCAGTTTACTGGACATCACCTGGGTGCCATCAACATCTCAGCGCGTTCTGCTGCCTTGGGACTATTCGCACAACAGACCGCTACTGACGAGGCCTCCCCCCGCACCACCCGGGACGCCCCACGCCAATTTTCGGAGCAGCATTGTAGGATCCCAAAACCAGTGCGGCACCCAGGCGACATCACCTGGGTGCCGTCCAGAACTCTGCACGTTGTGCTGCCTTGGGACTATTCGCACAAAAGACAGCTTCTGACCATTGTTGCTTTTTTGGGTGAAAAATGTTTAAATGTTTTTACAGTTTTTGTTCCGTTTTTTATATTTAAAAGTTAATAAAGTTTTATAATCTTACTTTGTTGGAGTGTTATATATTTTTTTTAAAAACGGGTGAATGGGGCCTTGAATCGGGTTATTGTCATGTGTGGGCTTTGCAAGTGTTCTGCTACAGGATCGGACATTTCAAACTCAAATGCACGTTCTTTTTCTTACCTTTCCGAAGCATGGAGCGCAATAGCAGGCAGAGAAAGGGTGATGCAAGTGTTGAACACTGCCTGGCCTGGAAGTTGCTGGCATTCCCCCCCCCCCCCCCCCCGCCCGCTCCTGAAAGAGGACACACACACACCGCCGCCCCGAGTACTTCACAGATCTTTAAAAGACCATGCGCTTGTTCATGAGGCTTAAATGGTTTATCACCCCTTCTAGAACCCCTGCATCGACCCTCTGACGTTTCCTGGAAAAATTACCACGTAACACAATACCAAGCCCTGTCAGCTGAAACCCCCGAGGAATCGTGGGGCATATTATCAAGGGGGTTTATCTCCGCTTTTTTGGCTTTAAAAGCCATGAAAGCGGAGATAAAATTATCTCCCTATTACCAAGCTGTCGCTAACACCAGTTAGTGACAGCTAAAAGGAGATAGCGACCATCTTCGGCCCCGCTTTGCATGTCAGTGATATTTATCACTAATGACATGCAAAGTGGGCGAGCCAAGATGTTAGCGACAGGAAACAGTCCCTAACCATCGCTATCTCCTATTACCAACTTTTGGAGATATTCGCGCTAAGCGCGAATATCTCCAAAAGCTAACACCTGCCCTGAGCAGTTCTTAGCCATGTTATCCAATGGGAGTTGGATAACATGGCTAAGAGCATTTGCTGGATAATACATGAATATCGCTGACTTTTCTGCGATAATAGCAAGGTTTATCTGCGATAAAAATCGCCGATGTGCGGCGATAATTTTTGTCTCTAAACAAGTTAGAGACAAAAATTATCGCTAGTTGTTGGTAATATGCCCCCGGGTTTTTGCTTGCAGAAATCGGGAGGCGGGAGACTAGCAATGAAATCAGTAGTCTCACGCCTGAATCGGGAGGGTTGGCATGTCTGGATTCTCTACAGCTGGGGCCATAAACTACATCCGCAGGGGTAGGTGATAGCCTGGGACCAGCCTGGCATCTAAAATGGCTGCCGTGCACGACAAAATTGTGGCATTGGAAAAAAGGCAAGATGACGCAGACAATGTTTATCAATAAGGATTCATTTATAACAAAATATTTTATCGCAGTGACAAATTGGCGGTCAACACTTCCTGATTTCCATCGAATCGAACGTTAACAGACGTCACGCAGCAAAAAAAAAAAAAGCTCACGCACAGCCGCTGGAAGAGATGTATCAACATATATGAGCCTCCTCAGCCACCCTCAGGAAACATAGGGGATTAGGATACGTCTCCCGCACCCCCTTATACCTAGTAATTTAATTAAAACGAAGCACAAAATGGCGAATTCCCGTTTCGCTACCAGTTTGCGGCCCAGTTCGCGGCCTGTGAAGCGCTTCTACCGTGAAAAATCATTTTTTTTTTTATTTTCCCCACGGGACCCTTTAATAACCCCAACAACATTCCTAGGGGGTCAAGAGGGGTATACCTTGCCCCCTTTCATTAAATTCCCCCTTCGTTTTTCACCTCTTCTTCTCTCTCGATCCTACCGAGAGATAAGATGGCGGCCGCTCCGGACTGTTTAGAATGTTGACAGACACCGGAGAGCCAATCAGCTTTCTGCACGCAAAGTTCCGTTTCGCGAAAAGTAAGCGAACCGGAGCGCAGCCTGAAGCGCTGTTACAGATATATATCTTGTTTTAAACGTTAATTTCTCAAAAACTACTGGAGCACATATATTGAGACCTAGCAAAGGCACATCGGGCTAACAGTCCCTACAATTTTGCCAAGTTTCGTGCAAATCCATTCAGCCGTTCGAGCTAAAAGTGAGTCCAACCGCCCTATGGAAATTAACATGGGAAAAACGCGTTTTGGGTCCCCCGATTTTTTTTTTCTGCCCCCCCTTGATGAAACCCCCCCAAATTTTCAAGGGCTGCTCAGAAACAAAATGTGCCATTTTCCTGAAAATTTCAGCCGATTCCGTCCACAAACGCCAAAGTTATTAGACATAGAATTTTCAAAAATCCCATAGGGAATAAATCCTAACTATATATACCTACTGGCGATAGCCAGTAGGTAATATATATATATATATATATATGAAAGTAATTTCGCCAAACGACTCGAGGCAGCCGCCCCAGCCCAGTCCCAAATGACAAAAGAGCAGACCCATGATATTGTGCTTAGTCAAGGTGCTTTATTTCCTCCAGCAAGCTAGCCGCCATATATATATATATATATATATATTCACTGAAAAAACCATAGGTTATAGACCATATATAGTTAGGAATTCGCATTTACAAAACCTTATTTTACTCACACAAAACCATTGAAATTCCATATATAGTTAGTTGCACTAACTATATATCGCGCACCCGCAATCCACTGCTGATGATGTCACATATTACATCATTCATGACATGGTCAGTGACATCACTGATGACATCACTGATGACATCTCAAATGACATCACTGATGACATCACTGATGACAACATCCAGTGACTGTATGTTTCTGTAAAGTTAAAATATGTCTTAGATGTTGAAGAATGAGTGGATGTATAAGTGTCTGGATGAAGGATTTAGTAGGTGCATGACTGACTGTATGAGTGAGTGATTAAATGTGTCTCACTGAGTGCATGGGTTAGTGACTAAACTGTCTTAATTTGTGCATCATTATGTCTGTTGTTCTGTAAACTGTTGCATGTGTTGATAAGTAGCTATATGAGTAACTATATGGGTTATTGATTGGTTGCCCAAGTATTTGTATGGGAGACTGAGTGTGTGTGTGGGTGGCTGGGAGGTGTATGACTCTGTGCATAGATGTGTGAGCAGTTGATTCACTAGATGTATGGTTTCAAAAGTGCATGTGGAAACAGCTGTATGGGCGGTTGACTGTGTGCATGAGTGTATTGGTGAGTGAATGGATATCTCAGTGCTACATGTCAAAGTAAGTACATATGTAAAACACAGTACATGTGAGAGTTGACATATATAAATAACTGTGCATAAGAGCCAGTGAATGTGTGAGTGGCTGTATGGATCATTGTGAACTTGTATCAGGGATTGTATAAGAGAGTAAATATGTGTTAGTATATGTTTGAATAAGTAAAGTTTGTATAACTGTATAGTTGAGGAAATGGAGGTGTGATTGATTCTTTGCATGACTGACTAGGTGTGTGAGTAACTCCATGGATGAGTGACAGTCTGTGAGTGTCTGTTTACACTGATTGTATCTAAGGTTATATTAGAGTCTGAAGAGGTTCATCGTATTATCACATGAATGATATCATCAGTGATGTGATCAGTAATGTCAAATGAGATGTCATCAGTGATGTCATCAGTGATGTCATTTGAGATGTCATCAGTGATGTCATTTGAGATGTCATCAGTGATGTCATCAGTGATGTCACTGACCATGTCATGAATGATGTAATATGTGACATCATCAGCAGTGGATTGCGGGTGCGCGATATATAGTTAGTGCAACTAACTATATATGGAATTTCAATGGTTTTGTGTGAGTAAAATAAGGTTTTGTAAATGCGAATTCCTAACTATATATGGTCTATAACCTATGGTTTTTTCAGTGAATTTTCAAGGTTTTGTAAATGCTAATTCCTAACTATATATGGTCTATAACCTATGGTTTTTTCAGTGAATTTTCAAGGTTTTGTAAATGCTAATTCCTAACTATATATGGTCTATAGCCTATGGTTTTTTCAGTGAATTTATATATATACATACATATATAAACATATATCATCTGTATATGTATATAAATACAAACATAAATGCATGCATACATATACTTATATGCATACAGATGCATGTTATTTACATGAAAGTTGAAAAAACACTAATAAAAGCAAAGCTAAAAAGCCACCTCATTACAAACAGAATGGCTTTAACTTAAACGAGGGCGAGATCTATTGCATTTTCAATGCTTGTTTACTTTGGTTCCATCAAGAAGGCATTCAGATGTGTCACACATTTGCCATAAATTCTGAATGTTAGCACTCTAGTTGCACATTAGATCACTGTAGTAAAGCTACTGCTCACCAGGGACGTCTGCTGCTGGTATTCAAAGTGCATGCTTCAGTCTGCATGTCAAAATTTTTTTAATGAAATAGAAGAGGATTTGAGAAGTCACTCAAAATGATCCCTAATTTTTCTTTCTGAAGCACTAATCATACTTTCTATGGCAAAATTAACCCCCTCATGTTGTTCCTTTTTAAATTGAGTGTTTTCAGACTTACCACTTCATTCCAATCAAGATGGCTTCTGGTGTGCCATACTTTTGTCATAAGTAAGACTGTTAGCGCTCTAGTTGTTCTTTAGAACACTCTGGGACATTCTGTCATTGGGCTATACTTGGGGTACATCTGGGTGATATTTGGGCTACATTTAGGCTCTTTTGTCTCTGGTGGCCATCTTGGGAGACTGTATGTCAGAATTTTTTCATGAAATTGAAGAGGGTTTGAGAAGTCACTCAAAATGTGCCCTAATTTTTCTTTCTGCAGCACTAATCATAATTCATATGGCAAAATATACCCCCTCATTTTGTTCCTTTTTAAATTAAATGTTTTAAGAGTTACCACTTTATTCCAATCAAGATGGCTTCAGGTGTGCCATACCTTTGTAATAAGTAGGACTGTTAGTGCTCTAGTTGTTCTTTAGAACACTCTGGGACAATCTGTCATTGGGCTATACTTGGGCTACATCTGGGTGATATTTGGGCTACATTTGGGCTCTTTTGTCTCTGGTGGCCATTTTGGGAGACTGCATGTCAGAATGTTTTAATGAAATAGAAAAGGATTTGAGAAGTCACTCAAAATGTGCCCTAATTTTTCATTCTGCAGCACTAATCATACTTTCTATGGCAAAATATACCCCCTCATGTTGTTTCTTTTTAAATTAAATGTTTTAAGAGTTACCACTTTATTCCAATCAAGATGGCTTCAGGTGTGCCATACCTTTGTAATAAGTAGGACTGTTAGCGCTCTAGTTGTTCTTTAGAACACTCTAGGAGGCTGCAGTAGAACACAAAGGAATCAACTGACAGTCTCTGTCCTTGTTGGATGTACATGTTTTACTGAGAATGTCAGACTTCATTTTCACATGACTGAGAAAGATAATGTGAATTTACAGAAAATATGCTTTCAGTTTAGCTTATAGATCCCCTTCCAAACCACTGTGGGAAAATCATGAGATATTAGTTTTCTTTCAAACAATATTCATGATATCACAGCAGAAGGTTTTTTCACATGGTAAAATCACCTTAGAACCCACCACAATTCCTAAAACGAGTATGGTACCATCAACAAATGATTTATAATGTAACTAAAGTCCTAAAACCCTCTATTAACTACAATGCTTTTTAATGAGGTGCTATCATGTATTTTGGTCCCAAGATGGCTGCCAACACTTCTTGGATGAAGTGCTGACAGCCAATCAGATCAGATGTGTGGTTAGGCTCCGCCCAGATATATATCTTTTTTTGAACCTAAATTACTCAAAATCCACTGGAGCACATATATTGAGACCTAGCAAAGGCACATCGGGCTAACAGTCCCTACAATTTTGCCAAGTTTGGTGCAAATCCATTCAGCCGTTCGAGCTAAAAGTGAGGCCAGCCGCCCTATGGAAATTAACATGGGAAAAACGCGTTTTGGGACCCCCCTTTTTTCTCGGCCCCCCCTTGATGAAACCCCCCCAAATTGTCAGGGGCTGCTCAGAAACAAAATGTTCCATTTTCCTGAAAATTTCAGCCAATTCCGTGCACAAACGCCAAAGTTATTAGACATAGAATTTTCAAAAATCCCATAGAGAAAAAATCCTAACTATATATACCTACTGGCGACCGCCAGTAGGTAATATATATATATATATATATATATATATATATATATATATATATATATATATTACCTACTGGCGGTCGCCAGTAGGTAGTTATAGTTAGGATTTTTTTCAATGTTAAATCTGAAAATTCTATTTGAAATAACTTTGGCACCGGTTGACGAATCTGCCTGAAAATTTCCTGAAAATGGCCTCGTTGAGCTCCGGTCCTTCCTTTAAAGTTTGGGGGGGGATTCGTCAAGCGGGGGCCGAGATAAAAGGGGGGTCCCAAAACGCGTTTTCCCCATGTTAATTTCCATAGGGCGGTCGATTTCACTTTTAGCCCGAACGGCTGAATGGATTTCCACCAAACTTGGCAAAATTGTAGGGACTGGTAGCCCGATGTGCTTTTGCTATGTCTCAAGATATGTGCTCCAGTGGATTTTGAGTAATTTAGGTTAAAAAAAATATATATATCTATAGGCGCTCTCCGGTGCGCGCACCGGTGAGCGCTCCCGGCGCGACACGCGACTTGCGCGCAGGAGGCTGATTGGCTCTCAGTTGTCTGTAAACATTCTAAACAGTTCGGAGCGGCCGCCATCTTGTGTCTCGGTAGGATCGAGACACGAGAGGGTGCCAAAACAAAGGGGGAAATGACCATAAGGGGGAAGAGTAGACCCTCTCTGACCCCCTAGGTTTGATGTAGGGGCTAAAATAGGGTCCTGCAGGGCATTACATTTTTTATTTTTTTTTTCGTTTTGCGCGGGGGAAGCGCATGGTACGCGCACCGGCGAAGCACGGGGAAAATCCAGGACCATATTTATGAAGGCCTTGCGCTGCTAGTTTTGCACCTCCTGTGCGTCAATTTTTGTGACGCACCAGCGGTGTAAAAAAATGCGCATTGTTATGCAATATTTAAAAAGTGACGCATCTATCTAGATGCGTCACTTTTTAAATATAGTGCAACGAGGCACATTTTTTTACACTGCTGTTGTGATGCGTCACTTTTCTGTGCGCACTCCTTATGACATTCCAGATGTGTCATATTTAATGTATGACGAATCATGTTGCAAGGAGTTACAGATACATCAGTATTTCTGACATATCTGTAAACATAAATGTGATGCGAGGCAGGTGCAAGATTTTGACGCAACAGCATCCTAAAAGTGACGCAGAGAAATCTTATAGATTTCAGTACGTCGTTATTACCAAGCTTTTTGCGGGGGAATGCCCCCTTTGCATACATTATACCTGACGCAGATATAATGTGGCGCAGAGTTTTAAAAAGTGACCCATGTACCTAGATGCGTCACTTTTTAAAAATAGCGTCAGGTATAATGCATGCAGAGGGGGTGTTCTCCCGCAAAAAGCTTTTTAATAGCGACGCAGTGAAATCTTTGAGATTTCACTGCGTCACTTTTAGGATGCTGTTGCGTCAAAATCTTGTGCCTGCTTTACAGCAGGTGTTAGACTGACGCAAGCCCTTTCACATGGTGCTTTTTCCATGTGAAAGGACACATTACTGGAGTTGCGTCACTTTTGTGACGCACTTCAGCAATGCGTTACTTGGAATATCATAAGGAGTGCGCACAGAAAAGTGACGCATCGCACCAGTGGTGTAAAAAAATGTGCCTCGTTGCGTTATATTTAAAAAGTGACGTATCTAGGTAGATGGGTCACTTTTTAAAATCAAGCGCCACATTATATCTGCGTGAGGTATAATGCATGCAGAGGGGGTGTTCCCCCGCAAAAAGCTTTGTAATAGCGACGCAGTGAAATGTTTGAGATTTCACTGCGTCACTTTTAGGATGCTGTTGCATCCTTTAAATATAGTGCAACGAGGCACATTTTATTACACTGCTGGTGTGATGCGTCACTTTTCTGTGCGCACTCCTTATGACATTCCAGATGTGTCATATTTAATGTATGACGAATCATGTTGCAAGGAGTTACAGATACGTCAGTATTTCTCACATATCTGTAAACATGAAAGTGACGCGAGGCAGGCGCAAGATTTTGACGCAACAGCATCCTAAAAGTGACGCAGAGAAATCTCATAGATTTCAGTACGTCGTTATTACCAAGCTTTTTGCGAGGGATTGCCCCCTCTGCATACATTATACCTGATGCAGATATAATGTGGCGCAGAGTTTTAAAAAGTGACCCATGTACCTAGATGCGTCACTTTTTAAAAATAGTGTCAGGTATAATGCATGCAGAGGGGGTGTTACCCTGCAAAAAGCTTGGTAATAATGACGCAGTGCGTCACTTTTAGGATGCTGTTGCGCCAAAATCTTGCGCCTGCTTCACAGCAAACCTTTCACATGGTGCTTTTTCCATGTGAAAGGACACATTACTGGAGTTGCGTCACTTTTGTGACGCACTCCAGCAATGCGTTACTTTTGTGTTTACAGATACGTCAGAAATACTGACATATCTGTAACTCCTTGCGAATTGATTAGTTATATATTAAATATGACATATCTGGAATGTCATAAGGAGTGCGTCCAGAAAAGTGACGCATCGCTGTTTTCACGTAGCGATGCGTCACTTTTCAGAAATGAGGCCTCCAGTTTATTCACTGTGTCATAACTTTCTTTTCTAACACTCACCTTCTTTCATTCCTCCTACTTCACTTCCTTTCACCTCTCATACCTTTCTGTTCTTTCTTACTCATTCTCCTTTCAATTATCAATGCACTATATTTCACTTACTCTTCATTTTTTTAAGAATATAGCTCTTTGATGAGAATTGGAGGTAGTTCTGAAAAGAACTTTTGGTTTTCTTCTTTTAACTGAACAGGAACAAAAACAGGGAATGGAAACTGCTCAACAGGAGCAAAAAGAAAAGAAAAAAATTAGGGGTGGGAAGGGCAGCGATGGTTCTCCAATGCTCGAACCATGAGCAGGACACTTTGCTCCCCATAGGTGAGGAGTTGATTGCAGTATCTGCATTTGACGACCCCATGGTTAAATGCAGGTTGTATGTTTGCCACCTGCTCCTGCGATTGCTCTCTCCCAGAAGAAGTTGCTCCTCCTGTTGATGTAGAGGCCCCATCTCTGGGAACCTCTTGTGCCAGAGCCCTGACACTTTCCCGGGCAAAATTCTGGGGGTGCCTCCTCTCCACATGGCGAATCATGGTGAAGTTGCCAAAGGAATACTTTTTTTGGGGGTTACCCCGTGACAGGACCTGTTTGCAGATCCTGCACTCTACTTTTGGTGCATTCACCTTTTTCTGGTCTGCTGGAAACTTAAAAAATTTCCAGATGAAATGTTCTTTGACCTTCGGCTGAGGAGGCTCTTCATCAATGAAATCATTGGAGTCATCTTCACTGCTGGATGGTCTGGCAGCCATGATTAATCAAGAAATATGCAACAGCAAAAAAGGCAGGTCTTTCAGTCACAAAAGTGAAAGAAGAAGTGAAGGAAATGGGTGGGGATTTCATTCATTGTAAAAAAAAACTGTTAGCAACCAATGAAAAGTGTTATTTTAGGGTCACATGACCCGACGCGTTTACGCTGCGCGCTCCGGAGCACTTCCGGTGCGTTTACGCAGCGCGATCGTAGGCGCTTCCGGGGCGCAAACGTGGCGCGATCGTAGGCGCTTTTGCGTGCGTTTATGCGCCGCGAACGTAGGCGCTTCCGAGGGCACTTACGTTGCGCGCCGAAGTGACGTCATCAAACTTTTACAGAAATGCATAATCATTTTCCTTATTAAAAAAAACTAATTTTATTTGTATGGTACGAAATGTTTTGCATTATTATTAACTTTTCATTCATATTTTTTTTCACGAACGACAGTTGCTCTCTGGGTGCGCTTTCAGATGAGCTCACGGAAAAGCTTACCGGAGAGCTTAGCTGAAAGCTTCCCGGAGCGCGCACCCAGAGCGCAAAAGAAAAAAATTATATAAAAAAAAACATGAATACTTTAAAAAAAACAGCAAATTGTAAAAAAAAAAAAAAGGTTAGAAACTCGATATACAAAGGAATTAGCATTTAAAAAACCTATGAAATTCACTGAAAAAACCATAGGTTTCACACCAGTTATAGTTAGGAATTAGCATTTAAAAAACCTATTAAATTCACTGAAAAAACCATAGGTTTCACACCAGTTATAGTTAGCTGGAAATTTTACTGATATAAAACCATTGAAATTCCCACGTTATAGTTAGATGGACTCACTATAACTTGCGCGTGCAATGCACTGCTGATGATGTCTTATTAAGCCAGTTAACCAATCAATTTTTAAAAACCATCCATTTAGACACTTATTTAAACATTTATTCTTCCATCAACTTTTACATATACATATATAAAATATATTTATTTTTCAGAAAGACACACATTCACTGGATGGTGTCATCAGTGATGTCATGAGTGATGTCACTGACCATGTCATGAGTGATGTAATATGTGATGTCATCAGCAGTGCATTGCACGCGCAAGTTATAGTGAGTCCATCTAACTATAACGTGGGAATTTCAATGGTTTTATATCAGTAAAATTTCCAGCTAACTATAACTGGTGTGAAACCTATGTTTTTTTCAGTGAATTTAATAGGTTTTTTAAATGCTAATTCCTAACTATAACTGGTGTGAAACCTATGGTTTTTTCAGTGAATATATATATATATATATATATATATGTTATTGGCCTTGGGGGTCCTTGTGGGACCCCCTAAGCAGGCCTAGGGGGTCAGGAACCTCCAGTATGCGCCAGGGGCTGCCTTGCAGAGAAGTGTGAAAAGGGGCGTGGCCTCTTTACAGGTCTCTGCAAGGCAGCCCCCTGGTGCGTTTGCAGGGGGGGAACTAATTCCCCTTGAATATTGAGGGTCCCTGGGGGCCAACTAGCCCACCAGGAACCTCCAGTATGCGCCAGGGAGCTGCATTGCAGAGAGGTGTAATAAGGCCACACCCCTCTTTGCTCCTCTCTGCAACACAGCCCCTTGGCGCATTTACAGAGGGGGAACTAATTCCCTTTGCATATTGGGGGTCCCTGGGGGCCAACTAGCCCACCAGGAACCTCCAGTATGCGCCAGGGAGCTGCATTGCCGAGAGGTGTTATGAGGCCACGCCCCTTTTTACAGCACTCTGCAAAGCA